>NC_069503.1:225213881-225418881 GCF_027579735.1 Bombina bombina | reverse complement strand
GGAGAACCAGATAAGGAGAATCACATTGCAACGCAGATAACTCGGAGACTATATGAGCCGAGGAAATAGCTACCAAAAAGGAACTTTCCAAGATAGAAGTTTGATATCTATGGAATGAAAAGGTTCAAATGGAACTCCTTGAAGAACCTTAAGAACCAGCTTTAAGCTCCATGGCGGAGCAACATTTTTAACCACAGGCTTGGTTCTAACCAAAGCCTGACCAAATGCCTGAACGTCTAGAATACCTGCCAGACGCTTGTGCAAAAGAATAGACAGAGTAGAAATCTGTCCTTTTAAAGAACTAGCTGACAACCCTTTTCTCAAAATCATCTTGGAGAAAAGATAATATCCTGGGAATCCAGACTTTACTCCATGAGTAACCCTTGGATTCATAACAATAAGATATTTACACCATATCTTATGTTAAATTTTCCTAGAGACAGGCTTTTATGCCTGTATTAAGGTATCAATTACTGACTCGGAGAAGCCATGCTTTGATAACATCAAGCGTTCTGTCTCCAGGCAGTCCATCTCAGATTAGTTATATTTAGATGGTTGAAAAGACCCTGAGGTAGAGGGTCCTGTCTCAGAAGCAGAGACCGTGGTGGAAAGGATGACATGTCCACCAGATCTGCATACCAGGTCCTGCGTGGCCACGCAGGCGCTGTCAAAAGCACCAAAGCACTCTCCTGCTTGATCTTGTGCAAACCCCTCCGGAGGGAATTCCCACTCCCCCGGATGAAAACTCTGACGACTTAGAAAATTTGCCTCCCAGTTCTCAACACCTGGGATAGGGATAGCTTTTAGACAAGAGTGAGTCTCTGTCCAGAGAATTATTTTAAGACTTCTAACATTGCTAGGGAACTTCTGTTCCCCCTTGATGGTTGATGTAAGCCACAGTCGTGATATTGTCCGACTGAAATATGTTGTACCTCAGAGTTGCTAACTGAGGCCAAGTCTGAAGAGCATGGAATATCGCTCCCAGTTCCAGAATATTCATTAGAAGGAGGGTCTCCTCCTGAGTCCACTATCCCTGAGCCTTCAGGGAGTTCCAGACTGTATCCCAACCTAAAAGGCTGGCATCCGTTGTAACAATTGTCCCATCTGACCTGCGGAAGGTCATACCCTTGGACAGATGGACCCGAGATAGTCACCAGAGAAGAGAATCTCTGGTTTCTTGGTCCGGATTTAACAGGAGCACAAATCTGTGTAATCTCCGTTCCTCTGGCTGAGCATGCATAGTTGCAGTGGTCTGAAATGTAGGCGTGCAAACGGTACTATGTCCCTTGCCGCTACCATTAAGCCGATTACATTCATGTACTGAGCCACCAAAGGGCGCGGATGGAATGAAGAACACGGCAGAAATTTAGAAACTTTGACAACCTGGACTCCGTCAGGTAAATTTTAACTTCTACAAAATCTATCAGAATCCCTAGGAGGGAAACCCTTGATATTGGGGATAGAGAACTCTTTCCTTGTTCACTTTCCACCCATGCGATCTCAGAAATGCCAGTACTACGTCCGTATGAGACTTGGCAACTTGGATGTTTGACGCCTGTATCAGGATGTCGTCTAAATAAGGGGCCACTTCTATGCCCCGCGGCCTAAGGACCGCCAAAGTGACCCCAGAACCTCCATAAAGATTCTAGGGGCTGTAGTTAACCCAAAGGAAAGAGCTACAAACTGGTAATGCCTGTCTAGAAAGGCAAACCTGAAAAACCGATGGTGATCTTTATGCATCGTAATGTGAGGATAAGCATCCTTCAAATCCATTGTAGTCCTCTATTGACTCTCCTGGATCATAGTTAAGATGGTACGAATAGTTTCCATCTTAAATGATAGAATTCTAAAGAATTTGTTTAAGATCTTTTAGATCCAAAATAGGTCTGAAGGTTTCCTTTCCTTGGGAACCACAAACCGATTTGAGGAAAACTGTGTCCCTGTTCCTCTATTGGAACTGAATGGGTCACGTACACAATGCAAGAATGTCTCTTTCTTTATCTGGTTTGCAGATAAATGTGAAAGGCAAAAACTCCCCTTTTTTGGGGGGGAAAGCTTTGAAATCCAGAAGATATCTCTGGGGTATAATTTCCAATGCCCAGGGATCCTGGGCATCTCTTGCCCACGCCTGGGCGAAGAATGAAGTCTGCCCCCTATAGGATCCGTTACCAGATAGGGGTCCGTTCCTCATGCTGTTTTAGAGGCAGCAGCAGGCTCCTTGACCTGCTTATCTTTGTTCCAGGTCCGGTTGTCTCCAGACCGCCTTGGACTGAGCAAAAACATAATTTATGCTTACCTGATAAATTCCTTTCTCCTGTAGTGTGGTCAGTCCACGGGTCATCATTACTTCTGGGATATTAACTCCTCCCCAACAGGAAGTGCAAGAGGATCACCCAGCAGAGCTGCTATATAGCTCCTCCCCTCTACGTCACACCCAGTCATTCGACCAAGAACCAACGAGAAAGGAGAAGCTAAAGGGTGCAGTGGTGACTGGAGTATAATTTAAAAATTTAGACCTGCCATAAAAAACAGGGTGGGCTGTGGACTGACCACACTACAGGAGAAAGGAATTTATCAGGTAAGCATAAATTATGTTTTCTCCTGTTAAGTGTGGTCAGTCCACGGGTCATCATTACTTCTGGGATACCAATACCAAAGCAAAAGTACACGGATGACGGGAGGGACAGGCAGGATCTTTATACAGAAGGAACCACTGCCTGAAGAACCTTTCTCCCAAAAATAGCCTCCGAAGAAGCAAAAGTGTCAAATTTGTAAAATTTGGAAAAAGTATGAAGCGAAGACCAAGTTGCAGCCTTGCAAATCTGTTCAACAGAGGCCTCATTCTTAAAGGCCCAAGTGGAAGCCACAGCTCTAGTGGAATGAGCTATAATTCTTTCAGGAGGCTGCTGTCCAGCAGTCTCATAAGCTAAACGTATTATGCTACGAAGCCAAAACGAGAAAGAGGTAGCAGAAGCTTTTTGACCTCTCCTCTGACCAGAATAAACGACAAACAGGGAAGAAGTTTGTCGAAAGTCTTTAGTTGCCTGTAAATAAAATTTTAGGGCACGAACTACATCCAGGTTGTGCAAAAGACGTTCCTTCTTTGAAGAAGGATTTGGACACAAGGATGGAACAACAATCTCTTGATTGATATTCCTGTTAGTGACTACCTTAGGTAAGAACCCAGGTTTAGTACGCAGAACTACCTTATCCGAGTGAAAAATCAGATAAGGAGAATCACAATGTAAGGCTGATAACTCAGAGACTCTACGAGCCGAGGAAATAGCCATTAAGAACAGAACTTTCCAAGATAACAACTTTATATCAATGGAATGAAGGGGTTCAAACGGAACGCCCTGTAAAACGTTAAGAACAAGGTTTAAACTCCATGGCGGAGCAACAGTTTTAAACACAGGCTTAATCCTAGCCAAAGCCTGACAAAAAGCCTGAACGTCTGGAACTTCTGACAGACGTTTGTGTAACAGAATAGACAGAGCTGAGATCTGTCCCTTTAAGGAACTAGCGGATAAACCCCTTTCTAAACCTTCTTGTAGAAAAGACAATATCCTAGGAATCCTAACCTTACTCCAAGAGTAACCTTTGGATTCACACCAATATAGGTATTTACGCCATATTTTATGGTAAATCCTTCTGGTAACAGGTTTCCTAGCCTGTATTAAGGTATCAATTACTGACTCAGAAAATCCACGTTTTGATAAAATCAAGCGTTCAATTTCCAGTCAGTTCAGAGAAATTAGATTTTGATGTTTGAAGGGACCCTGAATCAGAAGGTCCTGTCTCAGAGGCAGAGACCAAGGTGGACAGGATGACATGTCCACTAGATCTGCATACCATGTCCTGCGTGGCCACGCAGGCGCTATTAGAATCACTGATGCTTTCTCCTGTTTGATCCTGGCAATCAATCGAGGAAGCATCAGGAAGGGTGGAAACACATAAGCCTTCCCGAAGGTCCAAGGTGCTGTCAAAGCATCCACCAGGGCCGCTCCCGGATCCCTGGATCTGGACCCGTAACGAGGAAGCTTGGCGTTCTGTCGAGACGCCATGAGATCTATTTCTGGTTTGCCCCAACGTCGAAGTATTTGGGCAAAGACTTCCGGATGAAGTTCCCACTCCCCCGGATGAAAAGTCTGACGACTTAGGAAATCCGCCTCCCAGTTCTCCACTCCCGGAATGTGGATTGCTGATAGGTGGCAAGAGTGAGACTCTGCCCAGCGAATTATCTTTGATACTTCCATCATCGCTAGGGAGCTTCTTGTCCCTCCTTGATGGTTGATGTAAGCTACAGTCGTGATGTTGTCCGACTGAAACCTGATGAACCCCCGCGTTGTTAACTGGGGCCAAGCCAGAAGGGCATTGAGAACTGCTCTCAATTCCAGAATGTTTATTGGCAGGAGACTCTCCTCCTGAGTCCAAGATCCCTGAGCCTTCAGGGAATTCCAGACAGCGCCCCAACCTAGCAGGCTGGCGTCTGTTGTTACAATCGTCCAATCTGGCCTGCTGAATGGCATCCCCCTGGACAGATGTGGTCGAGAAAGCCACCATAGAAGAGAATTTCTGGTCTCTTGATCCAGATTCAGAGTAGGGGACAAATCTGAGTAATCCCCATTCCACTGACTTAGCATGCACAATTGCAGCGGGCTGAGGTGTAGGCGTGCAAAAGGTACTATGTCCATTGCCGCTACCATTAAGCCGATCACCTCCATGCATTGAGCCACTGACGGGAGTTGAATGGAATGAAGGACACGGCAAGCGTTTTGAAGTTTTGTTAACCTGTCTTCTGTCAGGTAGATCTTCATTTCTACAGAATCTATAAGAGTCCCCAAGAAGGGAACTCTTGTGAGTGGAAAGAGAGAACTCTTCTTTTCGTTTATCTTCCACCCATGCGATCTTAGAAATGCCAGTACTAACTCTGTATGAGACTTGGCAGTTTGAAAGCTTGAAGCTTGTATCAGAATGTCGTCTAGGTATGGAGCTACCGAAATTCCTCGCGGTCTTAGCACCGCCAGAAGAGCCCCCAGAACCTTTGTGAAGATTCTTGGAGCCGTAGCCAACCCGAATGGAAGAGCTACAAACTGGTAATGCCTGTCTAGGAAGGCAAACCTTAGGTACCGGTAATGATCTCTGTGAATCGGTATGTGAAGGTAAGCATCCTTTAAATCCACTGTGGTCATGTACTGACCCTTTTGGATCATGGGTAGAATTGTCCGAATAGTTTCCATTTTGAACGATGGAACTCTTAGGAATTTGTTTAGGATCTTTAAATCCAAGATTGGTCTGAAGGTTCCTTCTTTCTTGGGAACCACAAACAGATTTGAGTAAAACCCCTGTCCGTGTTCCGACCGCGGGACCGGATGGATCACTCCCATTAGTAACAGATCTTGTACGCAGCGTAAAAACGCCTCCTTCTTTATTTGGTTTGTTGACAACCTTGACAGATGGAATCTCCCCTTTGGGGGAGAGGATTTGAAGTCCAGAAGATATCCCTGAGATATGATCTCTAACGCCCAGGGATCCTGGACATCTCTTGCCCAAGCCTGGGCGAAGAGAGAAAGTCTGCCCCCCACTAGATCCGTTCCCGGATCGGGGGCCCTCAATTCATGCTGTCTTAGGGGCAGCAGCAGGTTTTCTGGCCTGCTTGCCCTTGTTCCAGGACTGGTTAGGTCTCCAGCCTTGTCTGTAACGAGCAACAGCTCCTTCCTGTTTTGGTGCAGAGGAAGTTGATGCTGCTCCTGCCTTGAAATTACAAAAGGAACGAAAATTAGACTGTCTAGCCCTAGGTTTGGCTCTGTCTTGAGGCAGGGCATGGCCTTTACCTCCTGTAATGTCAGCGATAATTTCTTTCAAACCGGGCCCGAATAAGGTCTGCCCTTTGAAAGGTATGTTAAGTAACTTAGATTTAGAAGTAACGTCAGCTGACCAGGATTTTAGCCACAGTGCTCTGCGTGCCTGAATGGCGAATCCGGAATTCTTAGCCGTAAGTTTAGTTAAATGTACTACGGCATCTGAAACAAATGAGTTAGCTAGCTTAAGTGTTTTAAGCCTGTTTGAAATCTCTTCGATAGTAATTGAGTCAAGAGTCTCTTCCAGGGACTCGGACCAAAAAGCGGCCGCAGCCGTGACAGACGCAATACATGCAAGGGGTTGCAATATAAAACCTTGTTGAACAAACATTTTCTTAAGGTAACCCTCTAATTTTTTATCCATTGGATCTGTAAAGGCACAGCTATCCTCCACCGGGATAGTGGTACGCTTAGCCAGAGTAGAAACCGCTCCCTCCACCTTAGGGATCGTCTGCCATAAGTCCCGTGTGGTGGAGTCTATTGGGAACATTTTTCTAAATACAGGAGGGGGGGAAAAGGGTACACCGGGCCTATCCCACTCCTTAGTAATTATCTCTGTAAGCCTCTTAGGTATAGGAAATACGTCAGTACTCGCCGGTACCGCATAGTATCTATCCAGCCTACATAATTTCTCTGGGTTTGTAACGGTGTTACAATCATTCAGAGCCGCTAATACCTCCCCTAGTAGAACGCGGAGGTTTTCAAGCTTAAACTTAAAATTAGAAATGTCTGAGTCCACTCTATTGGGATCAGAACCGTCACCTGCAGATTGAAGCTCTCCGTCCTCATGTTCCGCATACTGTGACCCAGTATCTGACATGGCCCTAGTATTATCAGCGCACTCTGTTCTCACCCCAGAGTGGTCACGCTTCCCTCTAAGTTCGGGTAATTTAGACAAAACTTCAGTCATAACATTAGCCATGTCCTGCAATGTGATTTGTAATGGCCGCCCTGAAGTACTCGGCGTTACCATATCCCGCACCTCCCGAGCGGGAGATGCAGGTACTGACACGTGAGGCAAGTTAGTCGGCATAACTTTCCCCTCGTTGTTTGGTGAATGATGTTCAATTTGTACAGATTGACTTTTATTTAAAGTAGCATCAATGCAATTAGTACATAAATTTCTATTGGGCTCCACTTTGGCTTTAGCACATATAGCACAGAGATATTCCTCTGAGTCAGACATGTTTAACACACTAGCAATTAAACCAGCAAACTTGGAAATACTTTTCAATTCAATTTACAAATAATATGAAAAACGTACTGTGCCTTTAAGAAGCACAGAAAAAGTTATGACAGTTGAGTAACAATAAACCGGAGAAACTATAAAATCAAATTCTTTCCGGTAAAAACACAATTTTAGCAAAGGATTGCCCCCATTAGCAATGGATAACTAACCCTTAAATAGCAGAAAAAATGTACAGAATATAACGTTTTTTATCACAGTCAAGCACTATCTCACAGGTCTGCTGTGAGTGATTACCTCCCTCAAAATAACTTTTGAAGACCCTTGAGCTCTGTAGAGACGAACTGGATCATGCAGGGAAGAAAAACAGACTTGTGACTGAATTCCTGATGCGTAGTAAAAGCGCCAAATTAAGCCCCTCCCCCTCACACACAACAGTGAGGGAGATCAGTAAACTGTCATAAATTAAATAAAATGCCCGCCAAGTGGATAATTAGTGCCCAACACAATTTTTCACCCAGTACCTCAGAAAATTAAACGATTTAACATGCCAGCAAAACGTTTAACCTCAAATAAATAAATTGTCACAGAAACCTACTGCTAGCCGTTCTCATTGCAATATAGGCTAAGGTTTTATTCATACAGTATCATTCCAGTGAAGTGCCATTCCCCAGAATACTGAAGTGAAAGTATACATACATGACAGCCTGATACCAGTTGCTACTACTGCATTTAAGGCTGAACTTACATTATATAGGTATTTGCAGTATTTTCTAGTCAATTCCATTCTCAGAAAATAAGCTGCTACATACCTCTTTGCAGGTGAACCTGCCCGCTGTCCCCTGATCTGAAGTATACCTCACCCCTCAGATGGCCGAGAACAGCAACATGATCTTAACTACTCCGGTTAAAATCATATAGAAACTCAGGTAGATTCTTCTTCAAATTTTCCCTGAGAATGAACAACACACTCCGGTGCTGTTTTAAAATAACAAACTTTTGATTGAAGTTATAAAAACTAAGTAAAATCACCACAGTCCTCTCACACATCCTATCTATTAGTTGGGTGCAAGAGAATGACTGGGTGTGACGTAGAGGGGAGGAGCTATATAGCAGCTCTGCTGGGTGATCCTCTTGCACTTCCTGTTGGGGAGGAGTTAATATCCCAGAAGTAATGATGACCCGTGGACTGACCACACTTAACAGGAGAAAGTTCCCTCTTATTTTGCCTTAGAGGAAGTTGATGCCACACCTGCCTTGAATTTTCTAAAGGCACGAAAATTAGGCCTTTTTTGTCCCTTGATTTGGACCTGTCCTGAGGAAGGGCATGATCTTTTCCTCCAGTGATATAAGTAATAATCTCCTTCAAACTAGGCCTGAATAGGGTCTGCCCCTTGAAGGGAAGTTAAGTAGCTTATTTATTAAAGTCACGACAGCTGACCATGATATAAGCCATAGCGCTCTGCGCGCCAGTATAGTAAAAAACAGAATTCTTAGCCGTTAGTCTAGTCAAAGGAACAAAGGCATCAGAAAACAAAGGAATTGGCTAGCTTAAGTGCTCTAAGCTTGTCAAATATATTCATCCAATGGAGCCTGTAAAGCCTCATCAAGAGACTCAAACCAGAACGCCGCAGCAGCAGTGACAGGAGCAATGCGTGCAAGGGGCTGCAGGATAAAACCTTGTTGAATAAACATTTTTTATCCATTGGATCTAAAAAAGCACAACAGTCCTCGCCAGAGGTAGTGGTACGCTTAGCTAGAGTAGAAACTCTTCTCTCCACCTTAGGAACTGTCTGCCATAAGTCCTGTGTGGTGGCAACTATTAGAAAACATTCTTCTAAAAAATAGGAGGGGAAGAGAACGGCACACCTGGTCTATCCCATTCCTTATGAAAAATTTTAGTAAACCTCTTTAGGTATTAGAAAAACATAAGTACACACCGGCACTGCATATTATTTATCCAGTCTACACAATTTCTCTGGCACTGCGATTGTACACATTCATTCAGAGCAGCTAAAGCCTCCCTGAGCAACAAGTGGAGGTTCTCAAGCATAAATTTTAAATGTAGAAATATCAGAATCAGGTTAAATCGTCTTCCCTGAGTCACAAATATCACCCACAGACTAAGCATATTGTGAGGTAGTATCAGACATGGTTCTTAAAGCGTCTGTATGCTCTGTATCTACCCCCAGAGCCGTTTTGCTTTCCTTTAATTTCAGGTAGTCTAATACTGCTGCCAGTGTATTATACACAACCTTTGCCATGTCTTGTAAAATAAACGCTATGGGCGCCATTGATATACTTGGCGCCATTTGAGCGTGAGTCCCTGGAGCGGGAGTCAAAGGGTCTGACACGTGGGGAGAGTTAGTCGGCATAACTTCCCCCTCGACAGAATCCTCTGGTGATAATGTTTTTAAATACAAAAAATGATCTTTATTGTTTAACATGAAATCAGTACATCTGGTACACATTCTAAAATGGGGTTCCACCATGGCTTTAAACATAATAAACACAGAGCCTCCTCTATGTTAGACATGTTAGAACTAATAAAGAGACTAGTAAGCTTGGAAAACACTTTAAATCAAGTTAACAAGCAAATATAACAAACGTTACTGTGCCTTTAAGAGAAACAAATTTTGTCAAAATTTGAAAAACAGTGAAAAAAGGCAGTAAATCAAACGAAATTTTTACAGTACATGTAATAAGTTAACAGAGCATTGCACCCACTTGCAAATGGATGATTAACCCCTTAATGCAAAAAACAGATAAAAAAAAAAAAAAAAACGACATTTTTTTAAACAGACACAACAAAACTGCCACAGCTGAGCTGGGGATTACCTTCCCTATAACTGTTTCTATGCAAAATTTAAGCCAGCCATGTGGAAAAATTAGGCCCCAATAAGTTTTATCACCAAACATATGTTAAAAAACGATTAAACATGCCAGCAAACGTTTTAAAACACATTCTTATAAGAGTATGTATGTCTATTAATAAGCCTGATCCAGTCGCTATCACTGCATTTAAGGCTTTACTTACATTACTTCGGTATCAGCAGTATTTTCTTAGTCAATTCCATTGCTTAGAAAAATATATTACTGCACATACCTTAGCATATATCTCTATCAATCAGCCTGGTACCAGTCGCTTTCACTGCATTTAAAGGCTGTACTTACATTACTTCGGTATCAGCAGTATTTTCTTAGTCAATTCCATTCCTTAGAAAAATATTTTACTGCACATACCTTATTTGCAGGAAAACCTGCACGCCATTCCCCCTCTGAAGTACCTTACTCCTCAGAATGTGTGAGAACAGCAACTGGATCTTAGTTACGTCTGCTAAGATCATAGAAAAAACGCAGGCAGATTCTTCTTCCAAATACTGCCTGAGATAAACAGCACACTCCGGTGCCATTTAAAAATAACAAACTTTTGATTGAAGAAATAAACTAAGTATAAAAAACCACAGACTCTCACGACCTCCTATCTATGTTGAGACTTGCAAGAGAATGACTGGTAATGGCAGTTAGGGGAGGAGCTATATAGCAGCTTTGCTGTGGGTGGACTCTTGCAACTTCCTGTTGGGAAGGAGAATATATCCCATAAGTAATGGATGATCCGTGGACTGGATACACTTAACAAGAGAAAACATAATTTATGTAAGAACTTACCTGATAAATTCATTTCTTTCATATTAGCAAGAGTCCATGAGCTAGTGACGTATGGGATATACATTCCTACCAGGAGGGGCAAAGTTTCCCAAACCTCAAAATGCCTACAAATACACCCCTCACCACACCCACAATTCAGTTTAACGAATAGCCAAGAAGTGGGGTGATAAAAAAGTGCGAAAGCATATAAAATAAGGAATTGGAATAATTGTGCTTTATACAAAATCATAACCACCACAAAAAAAGGGCGGGCCTCATGGACTCTTGCTAATATGAAAGAAATGAATTTATCAGGTAAGTTCTTACATAAATTATGTTTTCTTTCATGTAATTAGCAAGAGTCCATGAGCTAGTGACGTATGGGATAATGACTACCCAAGATGTGGATCTTTCCACACAAGAGTCACTAGAGAGGGAGGGACAAAATAAAGACAGCCAATTCCTGCTGAAAATAATCCACACCCAAAATAAAGTTTAATGAAAAACATAAGCAGAATATTCAAACTGAAACCGCTGCCTGAAGTACTTTTCTACCAAAAACTGCTTCAGAAGAAGAAAATACATCAAAATGGTAGAATTGAGTAAAAGTATGCAAAGAGGACCAAGTTGCTGCTTTGCAAATCTGATCAACCGAAGCTTCATTCCTAAACGCCCAGGAAGTAGAAACTGACCTAGTAGAATGAGCTGTAATTTTCTGAGGCGGAGTTTTACCCGACTCAACATAGGCAAGATGAATTAAAGATTTCAACCAAGATGCCAAAGAAATGGCAGAAGCTTTCTGGCCTTTTCTAGAACCGGAAAAGATAACAAATAGACTAGAAGTCTTTCGGAAAGATTTAGTAGCTTCAACATAATATTTCAAAGCTCTAACAACATCCAAAGAATGCAACGATTTCTCCTTAGAATTCTTAGGATTAGGACATAATGAAGGAACCACAATTTCTCTACTAATGTTGTTGGAATTCACAACTTTAGGTAAAAATTCAAAAGAAGTTCGCAACACCGTCTTATCCTGATGAAAAATCAGAAAAGGAGACTCACAAGAAAGAGCAGATAATTCAGAAACTCTTCTGGCAGAAGAGATGGCCAAAAGGAACAAAACTTTCCAAGAAAGTAATTTAATGTCCAATGAATGCATAGGTTCAAATGGAGGAGCTTGAAGCGCCCCCAGAACCAAATTCAAACTCCAAGGAGGAGAAATTGACTTAATGACAGGCTTTATACGAACCAAAGCTTGTACAAAACAATGAATATCAGGAAGAATAGCAATCTTTCTGTGAAAAAGAACAGAAAGAGCAGAGATTTGTCCTTTCAAGGAACTTGCAGACAAACCCTTATCTAAACCATCCTGAAGAAACTGTAATACTCTCGGTATTCTAAAAGAATGCCAAGAAAAATGATGAGAAAGACACCAAGAAATATAAGTCTTCCAGACTCTATAATATATCTCTCTAGATACAGATTTACGAGCCTGTAACATAGTATTAATCACAGAGTCAGAGAAACCTCTGTGACCAAGAATCAAGCGTTCAATCTCCATACCTTTAAATTTAAGGATTTCAGATCCTGATGGAAAAAAGGACCTTGAGACAGAAGGTCTGGTCTTAACGGAAGAGTCCACGGTTGGCAAGAGGCCATCCGGACAAGATCCGCATACCAAAACCTGTGAGACCATGCTGGAGCTACCAGCAGAACAAACGAGCATTCCTTCAGAATCTTGAAGATTACTCTTGGAAGAAGAACTAGAGGCGGAAAGATATAGGCAGGATGATACTTCCAAGGAAGTGATAATGCGTCCACTGCCTCCGCCTGAGGATCCCGGGATCTGGACAGATACCTGGGAAGTTTCTTGTTTAGATGAGACGCCATCAGATCTATTTCTGGAAGTTCCCACATTTGAACAATCTGAAGAAATACCTCTGGGTGAAGAGACCATTCGCCCGGATGCAACGTTTGGCGACTGAGATAATCCGCTTCCCAATTGTCTATACCTGGGATATGAACCGCAGAGATTAGACAGGAGCTGGATTCCGCCCAAACCAAAATTCGAGATACTTCTTTCATAGCTAGAGGACTGTGAGTCCCTCCTTGATGATTGATGTATGCCACAGTTGTGACATTGTCTGTCTGAAAACAAATGAATGATTCTCTCTTCAGAAGAGGCCAAAACTGAAGAGCTCTGAAAATTGCACGGAGTTCCAAAATATTGATCGGTAATCTCACCTCCTGAGATTCCCAAACTCCTTGTGCCGTCAGAGATCCCCACACAGCTCCCCAACCTGTGAGACTTGCATCTGTTGAAATTACAGTCCAGGTCGGAAGCACAAAAGAAGCCCCCTGAATTAAACGATGGTGATCTGTCCACCACGTTAGAGAGTGTCGAACAATCGGTTTTAAAGATATTAATTGAGATATCTTTGTGTAATCCTTGCACCATTGATTCAACATACAGAGCTGAAGAGGTCGCATGTGAAAACGAGCAAAGGGGATCGCGTCCGATGCAGCAGTCATAAGACCTAGAATTTCCATGCATAAGGCTACCGAAGGGAATGATTGTGACTGAAGGTTTCGACAAGCTGTAATTAATTTTAGACGTCTCTTGTCTGTTAAAGACAGAGTCATGGACACTGAATCCATATGGAAACCCAGAAAGGTTACCCTTGTCTGAGGAATCAATGAACTTTTTGGTAAATTGATCCTCCAACCATGATCTTGAAGAAACAACACAAGTCGATTCGTATGAGATTCTTCTAAATGTAAAGACTGAGCAAGTACCAAGATATCGTCCAAATAAGGAAATACCACAATACCCTGTTCTCTGATTACAGACAGAAGGGCACCGAGAACCTTTGTAAAAATTCTTGGAGCTGTAGCTAGGCCAAACGGCAGAGCCACAAACTGGTAATGCTTGTCCAGAAAAGAGAATCTCAGGAACTGATAATGATCTGGATGAATCGGAATATGCAGATATGCATCCTGTAAATCTATTGTGGACATATAATTCCCTTGCTGAACAAAAACAGAATTTATGTTTACCTGATAAATTACTTTCTCCAACGGTGTGTCCGGTCCACGGCGTCATCCTTACTTGTGGGATATTCTCTTCCCCAACAGGAAATGGCAAAGAGCCCAGCAAAGCTGGTCACATGATCCCTCCTAGGCTCCGCCTTCCCCAGTCATTCGACCGACGTAAAGGAGGAATATTTGCATAGGAGAAATCATATGATACCGTGGTGACTGTAGTTAAAGAAAATAAATTATCAGACCTGATTAAAAAACGAGGGCGGGCCGTGGACCGGACACACCGTTGGAGAAAGTAATTTATCAGGTAAACATAAATTCTGTTTTCTCCAACATAGGTGTGTCCGGTCCACGGCGTCATCCTTACTTGTGGGAACCAATACCAAAGCTTTAGGACACGGATGAAGGGAGGGAGCAAATCAGGTCACCTAGATGGAAGGCACCACGGCTTGCAAAACCTTTCTCCCAAAAATAGCCTCAGAAGAAGCAAAAGTATCAAACTTGTAAAATTTAGTAAAAGTGTGCAGTGAAGACCAAGTCGCTGCCTTACATATCTGATCAACAGAAGCCTCGTTCTTGAAGGCCCATGTGGAAGCCACGGCCCTAGTGGAATGAGCTGTGATTCTTTCAGGAGGCTGCCGTCCGGCAGTCTCGTAAGCCAATCTGATGATGCTTTTAAGCCAAAAAGAGAGAGGTAGAAGTTGCTTTTTGACCTCTCCTTTTACCAGAATAAACAACAAACAAGGAAGATGTTTGTCTAAAATCCTTTGTAGCATCTAAATAGAATTTTAGAGCACGAACTACATCCAAATTGTGCAACAAACGTTCCTTCTTTGAAACTGGATTCGGACACAAAGAAGGCACGACTATCTCCTGGTTAATGTTTTTGTTAGAAACAACTTTCGGAAGAAAACCAGGTTTAGTACGCAAAACCACCTTATCTGCATGGAACACCAGATAAGGAGGAGAACACTGCAGAGCGGATAATTCTGAAACTCTTCTAGCAGAAGAAATTGCAACCAAAAACAAAACTTTCCAAGATAATAACTTAATATCAACGGAATGTAAGGGTTCAAACGGAACCCCCTGAAGAACTGAAAGAACTAAATTGAGACTCCAAGGAGGAGTCAAAGGTTTGTAAACAGGCTTGATTCTAACCAGAGCCTGAACAAAGGCTTGAACATCTGGCACAGCTGCCAGCTTTTTGTGAAGTAACACAGACAAGGCAGAAATCTGTCCCTTCAAAGAACTTGCGGATAATCCTTTCTCCAAACCTTCTTGAAGAAAGGATAGAATCTTAGGAATTTTTACCTTGTCCCAAGGGAATCCTTTAGATTCACACCAACAGATATATTTTTTCCATATTTTGTGGTAGATTTTTCTAGTTACAGGCTTTCTGGCCTGAACAAGAGTATCAATGACAGAATCTGAGAACCCTCGCTTTGATAAGATCAAGCGTTCAATCTCCAAGCAGTCAGTTGGAGTGAGACCAGATTCGGATGTTCGAACGGACCTTGAACAAGGAGGTCTCGTCTCAAAGGTAGCTTCTATGGTGGAGCCGATGACATATTCACCAGGTCTGCATACCAAGTCCTGCGTGGCCACGCAGGAGCTATCAAGATCACCGATGCCCTCTCCTGATTGATCCTGGCTACCAGCCTGGGGATGAGAGGAAACGGCGGGAATACATAAGCTAGTTTGAAGGTCCAAGGTGCTACTAGTGCATCTACTAGAGTCGCCTTGGGATCCCTGGATCTGGACCCGTAGCAAGGAACCTTGAAGTTCTGACGAGAGGCCATCAGATCCATGTCTGGAATGCCCCACAATTGAGTAATTTGGGCAAAGATTTCCGGATGGAGTTCCCACTCCCCCGGATGAAATGTCTGACGACTCAGAAAATCCGCTTCCCAATTTTCCACTCCTGGGATGTGGATTGCAGACAAGTGGCAGGAGTGAGTCTCCGCCCATTGAATGATTTTGGTCACTTCTTCCATCGCCAGTGAACTCCTTGTTCCCCCCTGATGGTTGATGTACGCAACAGTCGTCATGTTGTCTGATTGAAACCGTATGAACTTGGCCTTTGCTAGCTGAGGCCAAGCCTTGAGAGCATGGAATATCGCTCTCAGTTCCAGAATATTTATCGGGAGAAGAGATTCTTCCCGAGACCAAAGACCCTGAGCTTTCAGGGGTCCCCAGACCGCGCCCCAGCCCACCAGACTGGCGTCGGTCGTGACAATGACCCACTCTGGTCTGCGGAAGCTCATCCCCTGTGACAGGTTGTCCAGGGACAGCCACCAACGGAGTGAATCTCTGGTCCTCTGATCTACTTGTATCGTCGGAGACAAGTCTGTATAGTCCCCATTCCACTGACTGAGCATGCACAGTTGTAATGGTCTTAGATGAATTCGCGCAAAAGGAACTATGTCCATTGCCGCTACCATCAAACCTATTACTTCCATGCACTGCGCTATGGAAGGAAGAGGAACAGAATGAAGTATTTGACAAGAGTTTAGAAGTTTTGATTTTCTGGCCTCTGTCAGAAAAATCCTCATTCCTAAGGAGTCTATTATTTTTCCCAAGAAGGGAACCCTTGTTGACGGAGATAGAGAACTTTTTTCTACGTTCACTTTCCACCCGTGAGATCTGAGAAAGGCCAGGACAATGTCCGTGTGAGCCTTTGCTTGTGGAAGGGACGACGCTTGAATCAGTATGTCGTCCAAGTAAGGTACTACTGCAATGCCCCTTGGTCTTAGCACCGCTAGAAGGGACCCTAGTACCTTTGTGAAAATTCTTGGAGCAGTGGCTAATCCGAACGGGAGTGCCACAAACTGGTAATGCTTGTCCAGAAATGCGAACCTTAGGAACCGATGATGTTCCTTGTGGATAGGAATATGTAGATACGCATCCTTTAAATCCACCGTGGTCATGAATTGACCTTCCTGGATGGAAGGAAGAATTGTTCGAATAGTTTCCATTTTGAACGATGGAACCTTGAGAAACTTGTTTAGGATCTTGAGATCTAAGATTGGTCTGAATGTTCCCTCTTTTTTGGGAACTACGAACAGATTGGAGTAGAACCCCATCCCTTGTTCTCCTAATGGAACAGGATGAATCACTCCCATTTTTAACAGGTCTTCTACACAATGTAAGAATGCCTGTTTTTTTATGTGGTCTGAAGACAATTGAGACCTGTGGAACCTCCCCCTTGGGGGAAGCCCCTTGAATTCCAGAAGATAACCTTGGGAGACTATTTCTAGCGCCCAAGGATCCAGAACATCTCTTGCCCAAGCCTGAGCGAAGAGAGAGAGTCTGCCCCCCACCAGATCCGATCCCGGATCGGGGGCCAACATCTCATGCTGTCTTGGTAGCAGTGGCAGGTTTCTTGGCCTGCTTACCTTTGTTCCAGCCTTGCATTGGCCTCCAGGCTGGCTTGGCTTGAGAAGTATTACCCTCTTGCTTAGAGGACGTAGCACTTGGGGCTGGTCCGTTTCTGCGAAAGGGACGAAAATTAGGTTTATTTTTGGCCTTGAAAAACCTATCCTGAGGAAGGGCGTGGCCCTTGCCCCCAGTGATATCAGAAATAATCTCTTTCAAGTCAGGGCCAAACACCGTTTTCCCCTTGAAAGGAATGTTAAGCAATTTGTTCTTGGAAGACGCATCCGCTGACCAAGATTTTAGCCAAAGCGCTCTGCGCGCCACAAGAGCAAACCCAGATTTTTTGCCGCTAATCTAGCCAATTGCAAAGTGGCGTCTAGGGTGAAAGAGTTAGCCAATTTGAGAGCATGAATTCTGTCCATAATCTCCTCATAAGAAGAATCTTTATTGAGCGCCTTTTCTAGTTCATCGAACCAGAAACACGCTGCTGTAGTGACAGGAACAATGCATGAAATTGGTTGTAGAAGGTAACCTTGCTGAACAAACATCTTTTTAAGCAAACCCTCTAATTTTTTATCCATAGGATCTTTGAAAGCACAACTATCTTCTATGGGTATAGTGGTGCGTTTGTTTAGAGTAGAAACCGCCCCCTCGACCTTGGGGACTGTCTGCCATAAGTCCTTTCTGGGGTCGACCATAGGAAACAATTTCTTAAATATAGGGGGAGGGACGAAAGGTATGCCGGGCCTTTCCCATTCTTTATTTACAATGTCAGCCACCCGCTTGGGTATAGGAAAAGCTTCGGGGGGCCCCGGGACCTCTAGGAACTTGTCCATTTTACATAATTTCTCTGGAATGACCAAATTCTCACAATCATCCAGAGTAGATAACACCTCCTTAAGCAGAGCGCGGAGATGTTCCAATTTAAATTTAAATGTAATCACATCAGGTTCAGCTTGTTGAGAAATTTTCCCTGAATCTGAAATTTCTCCCTCAGACAAAACCTCCCTGGCCCCCTCAGACTGGTGTAGGGGCACTTCAGAACCAATATCATCAGCGTCCTCATGCTCTTCAGTATTTTCTAAAACAGAGCAGTCGCGCTTTCGCTGATAAGTGGGCATTTTGGCTAAAAAGTTTTTGATAGAATTATCCATTACAGCCGTTAATTGTTGCATAGTAAGGAGTATTGGCGCACTAGATGTACTAGGGGCCTCCTGTGTGGGCAAGACTGGTGTAGACGAAGGAGGGGATGATGCAGTACCATGCTTACTCCCCTCACTTGAGGAATCATCTTGGGCATCATTTTCTCTAAATTTTGTGTCACATAAATCACATCTATTTAAATGAGAAGGAACCTTGGCTTCCCCACATACAGAACACAGTCTATCTGGTAGTTCAGACATGTTAAACAGGCATAAACTTGATAACAAAGTACAAAAAACGTTTTAAAATAAAACAGTTACTGTCACTTTAAATTTTAAACTGAACACACTTTATTACTGCAAATGTGAAAAAGTATGAAGGAATTGTTCAAAATTCACCAAAATTTCACCACAGTGTCTTAAAGCCTTAAAAGTATTGCACACCAAATTTGAAAGCTTTAACCCTTAAAATAACGGAACCGGAGCCGTTTTTATATTTAACCCCTTTACAGTCCCTGGTATCTGCTTTGCTGAGACCCAACCAAGCCCAAAGGGGAATACGATACCAAATGACGCCTTCAGAAAGTCTTTTCTATGTATCAGAGCTCCTCACACATGCATCTGCATGTCATGCTTCCCAAAAACAAGTGCGCAATAGAGGCGCGAAAATGAGGCTCTGCCTATGATTAGGGAAAGCCCCTAGAGAATAAGGTGTCCAATACAGTGCCTGCCGGTTATTTTACATAATTCCCAAGAATAAAATAATTCCTCAAAGCTATGAAGTATAAAATATGCTTATATATCAATCGTTTTAGCCCAGAAAATGTCTACAGTCTTAAAAGCCCTTGTGAAGCCCTTTTTTATGTAATAAAAATGGCTTACCGGATCCCATAGGGAAAATGACAGCTTCCAGCATTACCTAGTCTTGTTAGAAATGTGTCATACCTCAAGCAGCAAAAGTCTGCTCACTGTTTCCCCCAACTGAAGTTAATTCCTCTCAACAGTCCTGTGTGGAAACAGCCATCGATTTTAGTAACGGTTGCTAAAATCATTTTCCTCTTACAAACAGAAATCTTCATCTCTTTTCTGTTTCAGAGTAAATAGTACATACCAGCACTATTTTAAAATAACAAACTCTTGATTGAATAATAAAAACTACAGTTAAACACTAAAAAACTCTAAGCCATCTCCGTGGAGATGTTGCCTGTACAACGGCAAAGAGAATGACTGGGGAAGGCGGAGCCTAGGAGGGATCATGTGACCAGCTTTGCTGGGCTCTTTGCCATTTCCTGTTGGGGAAGAGAATATCCCACAAGTAAGGATGACGCCGTGGACCGGACACACCTATGTTGGAGAAATCTCTTATGTTATCAGGAACATTCTGCACCTTAGATGTTGAAGGAAATGCAACAGGCAATGGTACTTTACTAAAGGAAATATTATCTGCATTAACAAGTTTGTCATGACAATCAATACAAACAACAGCCGGAGGAATAGCTACCAAAAATTTACAGCAGATACACTTAGCTTTGGTAGATCCAGCACTAGACAGCGATTTTCCTGTAGTATCTTCTGACTCAGATGCAACGTGAGACATCTTGCAATATGTAAGAGAAAAAACAACATATAAAGCAAAATTGATCAAATTCCTTAAATGACAGTTTCAGGAATGGGAAAGAATGCCAAGAACAAGCTTCTAGCAACCAGAAGCAATAAAAAAATGAAACTTAAATAATGTGGAGATAAAAGCGACGCCCATATTTTTTAGCGCCAAATCAGACGCCCACATTATTTGGCGCCTAAATGCTTTTGGCGCCAAAAATGACGCCACATCCGGAACGCCGACATCTTTGGCGCGAAATAACGTCAAAAAAATGACGCAACTTCCGGCGACACGTATGACGCCGGAAACGGAAAAGAAGTTTTGCGCCAAAAAGTCCGCGCCAAGAATGACGCAATAAAATGAAGCATTTTCAGCCCCCGCGAGCCTAACAGCCCACAGGGAAAAAAGTGTCAAATTTTTGACGGTAAGAAAAAAAAAAAAAAATGATTAATTCAAATGCATTATCCCAAATATGAAACTGACTGTCTGAAAAATAAGGAAAGTTGAAGATTCTGAGTCAAGGCAAATAAATGTTTGAATACATATATTTAGAACTTTATAAACAAAGTGCCCAACCATAGCTTAGAGTGTCACAGAAAATAAGATTTACTTACCCCAGGACACTCATCTACATGTTTGTAGAAAGCCAAACCAGTACTGAAACGAGAATCAGCAGAGGTAATGGTATATATAAGAGTATATCGTCGATCTGAAAAGGGAGGTAAGAGATGAATCTCTACGACCGATAACAGAGAACCTATGAAATAGACCCCGTAGAAGGAGATCACTGCATTCAAATAGGCAATACTCTCTTCACATCCCTCTGACATTCACTGCACGCTGAGAGGAAAACCGGGCTCCAACTTGCTGCGGAGCGCATATCAACGTAGAATCTAGCACAAACTTACTTCACCACCTCCATCGGAGGCAAAGTTTGTAAAACTGAATTGTGGGTGTGGTGAGGGGTGTATTTATAGGCATTTTGAGGTTTGGGAAACTTTGCCCCTCCTGGTAGGAATGTATATCCCATACGTCACTAGCTCATGGACTCTTGCTAATTACATGAAAGAAATATATATATATATATATATATACACACACATACATATATACATACATACACATATATATACATATACATACACACAAATATATATATCTACACACACACATATATATGAGAAACGATCTTACCAGAATCAACGCTGTGGAACAGGAACACGGCCCTTTAAGTGCGACAGGTTAGTAGCGTCGCTCCTGACATGGACTTGAGAGAATAAAGGCAGGCAGCGAAACTCGTCCACTCTGATTGCTTAAGGAGCTGTTAATATGAGTCGAGATGGTTTTGCAGAAGAACTCCCCCTGCATCTCCGGACTCTAACCTTCACCCATGCTCTTACTGAGAGGCTGACAGGATTACTTAAAACTACAGTCCCATGGCGAAGAGTACTACCCTCCATAAGAGACTACTCCGAATCTTCCGATGTTTCTCTGCCAACCTCCTGTGACAAAAGGCAAAGAATGACTGGGGATGAGGGAAGTGGGGGAGGTATTTAAGTCTTTGGCTCCTCCTGGTGGCCAGGTTCTTATTTCCCACAAGTGATGAAGCAGTGGACTCTCCCTTTAGATGGAAATAAAAATCTTCCTATTTTGCATAAAAAGCTGTCCCCTTTGGTTATATTATTCTAAATAAAGTATCTAGAAATAGCCTGTGGGCTGTTAGAGTGCTGAAAAAACAGAATTTATGTTTACCTGATAAATTACTTTCTCCAACGGTGTGTCCGGTCCACGGCGTCATCCTTACTTGTGGGATATTCTCTTCCCCAACAGGAAATGGCAAAGAGCCCAGCAAAGCTGGTCACATGATCCCTCCTAGGCTCCGCCTACCCCAGTCATTCGACCGACGTTAAGGAGGAATATTTGCATAGGAGAAACCATATGTTACCGTGGTGACTGTAGTTAAAGAAAATAAATTATCAGACCTGATTAAAAAAACCAGGGCGGGCCGTGGACCGGACACACCGTTGGAGAAAGTAATTTATCAGGTAAACATAAATTCTGTTTTCTCCAACATAGGTGTGTCCGGTCCACGGCGTCATCCTTACTTGTGGGAACCAATACCAAAGCTTTAGGACACGGATGAAGGGAGGGAGCAAATCAGGTCACCTAAATGGAAGGCACCACGGCTTGCAAAACCTTTCTCCCAAAAATAGCCTCAGAAGAAGCAAAAGTATCAAATTTGTAAAATTTAGAAAAAGTGTGCAGTGAAGACCAAGTCGCTGCCTTACATATCTGATCAACAGAAGCCTCGTTCTTGAAGGCCCATGTGGAAGCCACAGCCCTAGTGGAGTGAGCTGTGATTCTTTCAGGAGACTGCCGTCCGGCAGTCTCATAAGCCAATCGGATAATGCTTTTAATCCAGAAGGAGAGAGAGGTAGAAGTTGCTTTTTGACCTCTCCGTTTACCAGAATAAACAACAAACAAAGACAAAGTTTGTCTGAAATCCTTAGTAGCTGCTAAGTAAAATTTGAGAGCACGAACTACATCCAAGTTGTGCAACAAACGTTCCTTCTTTGAAACTGGATTAGGACACAAAGAAGGCACAACTATCTCCTGGTTAATGTTTTTGTTAGAAACAACTTTTGGAAGAAAACCAGGTTTAGTACGCAAAACCACCTTATCTGCATGGAACACCAGATAAGGAGACGAACACTGCAGAGCAGATAATTCTGAAACTCTTCTAGCAGAAGAAATTGCAACCAAAAACAAAACTTTCCAAGATAATAACTTAATATCAACGGAATGTAAGGGTTCAAACGGAACCCCCTGAAGAACTGAAAGAACTAGGTTGAGACTCCAAGGAGGAGTCAAAATTTTGTAAACAGGCTTGATTCTAACCAGAGCCTGAACAAAGGCTAGAACATCTGGCACAGCTGCCAGCTTTTTGTGAAGTAACACAGACAAGGCAGAAATCTGTCCCATCAAGGAACTTGCAGATAATCCTTTTTCCAATCCTTCTCGAAGGAAGGATAGACTCTTAGGAATCTTAACCTTGTCCCAAGGGAATCCTGCAGATTCACACCAACAGATATACCAAATAATGTGGTAATTTTTCTGGTTACAGGCTTTCAGGCCTGAACAAGAGTATTAATAACAGAATCTGAGAACCCTCGCTTTAATAAGATCAAGCGTTCAATCTCCAAGCAGTCAGCTGGAGTGGGTCGAACGGACCTAGAACAAGAAGGTCTCGTCTCAAAGGTAGCTTCCATGGTGGAGCCGATGACATATTCACCAGATCTGCATACCAAGTCCTGCGTGGCCACGCAGGAGCTATCAAAATCACCGACGCCCTCTCCTGATTGATCCTGGCTACCAGCCTGGGGATGAGAGGAAACGGCGGGAACACATAAGCTAGTTTGAAGGTCCAAGGTGCTACTAGTGCATCCACTAGAGCCGCCTTGGGATCCCTGGATCTGTACCCGTAGTAAGGAACTCTGAAGTTCTGACGAGAGGCCATCAGATCCATGTCTGGAATGCCCCACGGTTGAGTGACTTGGGCAAAGATTTCCGGATGGAGTTCCCACTCCCCCGGATGCAATGTCTGACGACTCAGAAAATCCGCTTCCCAATTTTCCACTCCTGGGATGTGGATAGCAGACAGGTGGCAGGAGTGAGACTCCGCCCCTAGAATGATTTTGGTCACTTCTTCCATCGCTAGGGAACTCCTTGTTCCCCCCTGATGGTTGATGTATGAACTTGGCCCTCGCTAACTGAGGCCAAGCTTTGAGAGCATTGAATATCGCTCTCAGTTCCAGAATATTTATCGGTAGAAGAGATTCTACCCGAGACCAAAGACCCTGAGCTTTCAGGGATCCCCAGACCGCGCCCCAGCCCATCAGACTGGCGTCGGTCGTGACAATGACCCACTCTGGTCTGCGGAAGGTCATCCCTTGTGACAGGTTGTCCAGGGACAGCCACCAACGGAAAGAGTCTCTGGTCCTCTGATTTACTTGTATCTTCGGAGACAAGTCTGAATAGTCCCCATTCCACTGACTGAGCATGAACAGTTGTAATGGTCTTAGATGAATGCGCACAAAAGGAACTATGTCCATTGCCGCTACCATCAAACCTATCACTTCCATGCACTGCGCTATGGAAGGAAGAGGAACGGAATGAAGTATCCGACAAGAGTCTAGAAGTTTTGTTTTTCTGGCTTCTGTCAGAAAAATCCTCATTTCTAAGGAGTCTATTATAGTTCCCAAGAAGGGAACCCTCGTTGACGGAGATAGAGAACTCTTTTCCACGTTCACTTTCCATCCGTGAGATCTGAGAAAGGCCAGGACAATGTCCGTGTGAGCCTTTACTTGAGGAAGGGACGACGCTCGAATCAGAATGTCGTCCAAGTAAGGTACTACAGCAATGCCCCTTGGTCTTAGCACCGCCAGAAGGGACCCTAGTACCTATGAGAAAATCCTAGGAGCAGTGGCTAATCCGAAAGAAAACGCCACGAACTGGAAATGCTTGTCCAGGAATGCAAACCTTAGGAACCGATGATGTTCCTTGTGGATAGGAATATGTAGATACGCATCCTTGAAATCCACCTTGGTCATGAATTGACCTTCCTGGATGGAAGGAAGAAGTGTTCGAATGGTTTCCATCTTGAACGATGGAACCTTGAGAAACTTGTTCAAGATCTTGAGATCTAAGATTGGTCTGAACGTTCCCTCTTTTTTGGGAACTATGAACAGATTGGAGTAGAACCCCATCCCTTGTTCTCCTAATGGAACAGGATGAATCACTCCCATTTTTAGCAGGTCTTCTACCCAATGTAAGAATGCCTGTCTTCTTATGTGGTCTGAAGACAACTGAGACCTGTGGAACCTCCCCCTTGGAGGAAGCCCCTTGAACTCCAGAGAATAACCTTGGGAGACTATTTCTAGCGCCCAAGGATCCAGAACATCTCTTGCCCCAGCCTGAGCGAAGAGAGAGAGTCTGCCCCCCACCAGATCCGGTCCCGGATCGGGGGCCCGCATTTCATGCTGTCTTGGTAGCAGTGGCAGGTTTCCTGGCCTGCTTTCCTTTGTTCCAGCCTTGCATAGGTCTCCAGGCTGGATTGGCTTGAGAAGTATTACCTTCCTGCTTAGAGGACGTAGCCCTTGGGGCTGATCCGTTTCTGCGAAAGGGACGAAACTTAGGTTTATTTTTGGTCTTGAAAAGACCTATCCTGAGGAAGGGCGTGGCCCTTGCCCCCAGTGATATCAGAGATAATCTCTTTCAAGTCAGGGCCAAAGAGTGTTTTCCCCTTGAAAGGAATGTCAAGCAATTTGTTCTTGGAAGACGCATCCGCTGCCCAAGATTTTAACCAAAGCGCTCTGCGCCACAATAGCAAACCCAGAATTTTTTCGCCGCTAACCTAGCCAATTGCAAGGTGGCGTCTAGGGTGAAAGAATTAGCCAATTAAGAGCACGAATTCTGTCCATAATCTCCTCATAAGAAGAAGAATTACTAATAATCGCCTTTCCTAGCTCATCAAACTAGAAACACGCGGCTGCAGTGACAGGGACAATGCATGCAATTGGTTGTAGAAGGGAACCTTGCTGAACAAACATCTTTAGCAGACCTTCTAATTTTTTATCCATAGGATCTTGGAAAGCACAACTATCTTCTATGGGTATAGTGGCGCGCTTGTGTAGAGTAGAAACCGCCCCCTCGACCTTGGGGACTGTCTGCCATCAGTCCTTTCTGGGGTCGACTATAGGAAAACAATTTTATAAATATGGGGGGAGGTACTAAAGGTATACCGGGCCTGTCCCATTCTTTACTAACAATGTACGCCACCCGCTTGGATATAGGAAAAGCTTCGGGGGGCCCCGGGGCCTCTAAGAACTTTTCCATTTTACATAGTGGTTCTGGAATGACCAGATAATCACAATCATCCAAATTGGATAACACCTCCTTAAGCAGAGCGCGGAGATGTTCCAACTTAAATTTAAAAGTAATCACATCAGGTTCAGCTTGTTGAGAAATGTTTCCTGAATCTGAAATTTCTCCCTCAGACAAAACCTCCCTGGCCCCCTCAGACTGGTGTAGGGGCCCTTCAGAAACCATATCATCAGCGTTCTCATGCTCTACAGAATTTTCTAAAACAGAGCAGTCGCGCTTTCGCTGATAAGCGGGCATATTGGCTAAAATGTTTTTGATAGAATTATCCATTACAGCCGTTAAATGTTGCATAGTAAGGAGTATTGGCGCACTAGATGTACTAGGGGCCTCCTGTATGGGCAAGACTGGTGTAGACGAAGGAGGGGATGATGCAGTACCATGCTTACTCCCCTCACTTGAGGAATCATCTTGGGCATCATTTTTACTAAATTTTTTTATGACATAAAATACATATAGTTAAATGAGAAGGAACCTTGGTTTCCCCACAGTCAGAACACAATCTATCTGGTAGTTCAGACATGTTAAACAGGCATAAACTTGATAACAAAGCACAAAAAACGTTTTAAAATAAAACCGTTACTGTCACTTTAAATTTTAAACTAAACACACTTTATTACTGCAATTGCGAAAAAGTATGAAGGAATTGTTCAAAATTCACCAAAATTTCACCACAGTGTCTTAAAGCCTTAAAAGTATTGCACACCAAATTTGGAAGCTTTAACCCTTAAAATAACGGAACCGGAGCCGTTTTTATATTTAACCCCTTTACAGTCCCTGGAATCTGCTTTGCTGAGACCCAACCAAGCCCAAAGGGGAATACGATACCAAATGATGCCTTCAGAAAGACTTTTCTATGTATCAGAGCTCCACACACATGCAGCTGCATGCCATGCTGTCCTCAAAAACAAGTGCGCCATACCGGCGCGAAAATGAGGCTCTGACTATGATTAGGGAAAGCCCTAAAGAATAAGGTGTCAAAAACAGTGCCTGCCGATATAATCATATCAAAATACCCAGAATAAATGATTCCTCAAGGCTAAATATGTGTTAATAATGAATCGATTTAGCCCAGAAAAAGTCTACAGTCTTAATAAGCCCTTGTGAAGCCCTTATTTACTATCTTAATAAACATGGCTTACCGGATCCCATAGGGAAAATGACAGCTTCCAGCATTACATCGTCTTGTTAGAATGTGTCATACCTCAAGCAGTAAGAGACTGCACACTGTTCCCCCAACTGAAGTTAATTGCTCTCAACAGTCCTGTGTGGAACAGCCATGGATTTTAGTTACGGTGCTAAAATCATTTTCCTCATACAAACAGAAATCTTCATCTCTTTTCTGTTTCTGAGTAAATAGTACATACCAGCACTATTTTAAAATAACAAACTCTTGATTGAATAATAAAAACTACAGTTAAACACTAAAAAACTCTAAGCCATCTCCGTGGAGATGTTGCCTGTACAACGGCAAAGAGAATGACTAGGGTAGGCGGAGCCTAGGAGGGATCATGTGACCAGCTTTGCTGGGCTCTTTGCCATTTCCTGTTGGGGAAGAGAATATCCCACAAGTAAGGATGACGCCGTGGACCGGACACACCTATGTTGGAGAAATACCACTTATCTGAGTGAAGTACCCCTCCACTGAGATTTACAGCAAGATCTGAAGCTGTATCCAGTAGAGAGCTCATCCAGTGATGTACAAGTAACAGAAGAGAATATGAGAGAAAAAAAGTAACTTAAATCACTTGTCCCTGCGACACCTGAAGGAAGTTTTAGCTGAACTCCCATAGGAAGATACGGTGCACATAACCTAGTAGTCCTGTAACCCATCTTCTGAAGTGGGAATGTCCAGGAATCTCACATAGGTCTGAGCTCACATATAATAATCCAATTGTGAATCACTGGTACACCTCTATCTTTACCTTTACTCCTCGGAGGCAAAGAATTAACTGAGTAGTGCTGTGAGGTGGGAGTTGATGAAAGCTCTTATTGGAGTTCTTTGCCTCCTCCTAGTTACAGGAATTCTATCCCACGCATCAAGGCTCTGTGGACTCATCTTATGGAAGAAATGATGGTCCTACTAGGAGAACCTTAGACTGATACATTTAAAAGGACAGTAAAGTCAAAATTAAACTTTAGTGATTCAGATAGAGCATGAGTTCTTAAACCACTATCTAATTTACTTCTTTTATCAAATTTATCCTTTGTTTAGAGTAAACCTAGATATGCTGATAAAAGCTTAGTATTATACACGTGTCTATAGCAGTCTGACAGCAGTGTAAAAATGTATAACATTCCTATAAACTATGTTGCAAACGCTAATTAGGTGGCTAAAGACACATGCACGCGCTAAAACTCACCTTGGATTGCTCTATATCAAAAGGATGCCAAGAGAACAAAAAAAAATGATAAGACGTAAACTGGCAAGTTGTTTAAAATGTTGTGATCTATCCAATCTATTTAAATTTAATTTTGACTTTACTGTCCCTTTTCTTTTTTACTGTAAATTTACTATGAACAAGAGAAGTACAACAATTACTGCAATCATTTTCTTTATCTGACACTGCTGTGTACATAGAAGTACAGAACTTGAATAAGAGAAACAAAGAGTGAGCACAATCATCTTTCAGCCTGTATAAAAATCAAAATGTTGACTTTAGTCTTTAAAAACTCACGCTGTATGTGAATGAGCTGCTTTGGCATCTTGAATTCCCCTGGGTACACAGATTCATAATATGCAATGTTGCTTTCTGCCTCTGGTACTGGAATAACCATGTTATCCCGCTTTTCTCCATATACCTGCAGTGCTGAAATGGCTCGCTGTAGATGATGTTCCTAGAAAGAATGACATTTAAAAAAAAAATATTTTAAAAAAATGAGGAAAAGAATGATAAGGTTATGCATGGTATGTAAATAAATACAGTATACGGATGAGAATATTAAGCCATTGACATTTGTGCTTTAAGAGATATTAAAGTTCATAGATATATACTGTATTATTAGAAGAAAAAAGTATCCTGCATGGCACTACTCACACAGCTTCTTGTCACTAATTACATTAACCCTGCATAACTACAACTATAAACCCTTTGTAAGCAAGGGTTGACTGATTTACTTACTGGACTACATCCCTGTTGACATAGTTGATCAATATTTCATTTGTGCCTTATTTTTATTGCATATTATGAGATTACATATACTGCATATTCTTGTGTGCTATATGTGATTCGTTCTGACGTCAATAGTTTTATTTGGACTGGGGACGCTCAGTCTTAATGTTTTTAGAGTGTGCATCTATGCTGTTCATCTATATGAATTTAAATGTATTGCTTATTAAATTTTCTTGTAGTTTCTGCATATACTTTGTGGTACTTTTTGGGTTCTTTTGGAGTGGACCTTTGTCCTGTGCATTCTATATATATTATACTTTTATAGAGTGCTATCCTGAAATTTTGTTTGTTACACACAGAGACATATCTATATAACTATCATTATTGTTGGGCAATATGGGCAAAAATGAAAATCGCGATTTTGAACCCAAAAATCGCGATTGCGATTTTAATTGCGATTTTCTTGTAAATGACTATAGCACCTTAATTTTTCAATAAAAAAAAATATTTAACACTACAGAATCTTAATGTACAAGTTTCTCAATGTCCAATACACTCTGGGAGCATAAAAAACAGAATTTATGTTTACCTGATAAATTACTTTCTCCAACGGTGTGTCCGGTCCACGGCGTCATCCTTACTTGTGGGATATTCTCTTCCCCAACAGGAAATGGCAAAGAGCCCAGCAAAGCTGGTCACATGATCCCTCCTAGGCTCCGCCTACCCCAGTCATTCGACCGACGTTAAGGAGGAATATTTGCATAGGAGAAACCATATGATACCGTGGTGACTGTAGTTAGAGAAAATAATTCATCAGACCTGATTAAAAAACCAGGGCGGGCCGTGGACCGGACACACCGTTGGAGAAAGTAATTTATCAGGTAAACATAAATTCTTTTTTCTCCAACATAGGTGTGTCCGGTCCACGGCGTCATCCTTACTTGTGGGAACCAATACCAAAGCTTTAGGACACGGATGAAGGGAGGGAGCAAATCAGGTCACCTAAATGGAAGGCACCACGGCTTGCAAAACCTTTCTCCCAAAAATAGCCTCAGAAGAAGCAAAAGTATCAAACTTGTAAAATTTGGTAAAAGTGTGCAGTGAAGACCAAGTCGCTGCCCTACATATCTGATCAACAGAAGCCTCGTTCTTGAAGGCCCATGTGGAAGCCACAGCCCTAGTGGAAGGAGCTGTGATCCTTTCAGGAGGCTGCCGTCCGGCAGTCTCGTAAGCCAATCTGATGATGCTTTTAATCCAAAAAGAGAGAGAGGTAGAAGTTGCTTTTTGACCTCTCCTTTTACCAGAATAAACAACAAACAAGGAAGATGTTTGTCTAAAATCCTTTGTAGCATCTAAATAGAATTTTAGAGCGCGAACAACATCCAAATTGTGCAACAAACGTTCCTTCTTCGAAACTGGTTTCGGACACAGAGAAGGCACGACTATCTCCTGGTTAATGTTTTTGTTAGAAACAACTTTTGGAAGAAAACCAGGTTTAGTACGTAAAACCACCTTATCTGCATGGAACACCAGATAAGGAGGAGAACACTGCAGAGCAGATAATTCTGAAACTCTTCTAGCAGAAGAAATTGCAACCAAAAACAAAACTTTCCAAGATAATAACTTAATATCAACGGAATGTAAGGGTTCAAACGGAACCCCCTGAAGAACTGAAAGAACTAAATTGAGACTCCAAGGAGGAGTCAAAGGTTTGTAAACAGGCTTGATTCTAACCAGAGCCTGAACAAAGGCTTGAACATCTGGCACGGCTGCCAGCTTTTTGTGAAGTAACACAGACAAGGCAGAAATCTGTCCCATCAAGGAACTTGCAGATAATCCGTTTTCCAATCCTTCTCGAAGGAAGGATAGAATCTTAGGAATCTTAACCTTGTCCCAAGGGAATCCTTTAGATTCACACCAACAGATATATTTTTTCCAAATTTTGTGGTAAATTTTTCTAGTTACAGGCTTTCTGGCCTGAACAAGAGTATCAATAACAGAATCTGAGAACCCTCGCTTTGAAAAGATCAAGCGTTCAATCTCCAAGCAGTCAGCTGGAGTGGGACCAGATTCGGATGTTCGAACGGACCTTGAACCAGAAGGTCTCGTCTCAAAGGTAGCTTCCATGGTGGAGCCGAAGACATATTCACCAGATCTGCATACCAAATCCTGCGTGGCCACGCAGGAGCTATCAAGATCACCGACGCCCTCTCCTGATTGATCCTGGCTACCAGCCTGGGGATGAGAGGGAACGGCGGGAATACATAAGCTAGTTTGAAGGTCCAAGGTGCTACTAGTGCATCTACTAGAGTCGCCTTGGGATCCCTGGATCTGGACCCGTAGCAAGGAACCTTGAAGTTCTGACGAGAGGCCATCAGATCCATGTCTGGAATGCCCCACAGTTGAGTGATTTGGGCAAAGATTTCCGGATGGAGTTCCCACTCCCCCGGATGCAATGTCTGACGACTCAGAAAATCCGCTTCCCAATTTTCCACTCCTGGGATGTGGATTGCAGACAGGTGGCAGGAGCGAGTCTCCGCCCATTGAATGATTTTGGTCACTTCTTCCATCGCCAGGGAACTCCTTGTTCCCCCCTGATGGTTGATGTATGCAAAAGTCGTCATGTTGTCTGATTGAAACCGTATGAACTAGGCCCTCGCTAGCTGAGGCCAAGCCTTGAGAGCATTGAATATCGCTCTCAGTTCCAGAATATTTATCGGTAGAAGAGATTCTTCCCGAGACCAAAGACCCTGAGCTTTCAGGGATCCCCAGACCGCGCCCCAGCCCATCAGACTGGCGTCGGTCGTGACAATGACCCACTCTGGTCTGCGGGAGGTCACCCCTTGTGACAGGTTGTCCATGGACAGCCACCAACGGAGTGAGTCTCTGGTCCTCTGATTTACTTGTATCTTCGGAGACAAGTCTGTATAGTCCCCATTCCCCTGACTGAGCATACACAGTTGTAATGGTCTCAGATGAATGCGCGCAAAAGGAACTATGTCCATTGCCGCTACCATCAAACCTATCACTTCCATGCACTGCGCTATGGAAGGAAGAGGAACGGAATGAAATATCCGACAAGAGTTTAGAAGTTTTGTTTTTCTGGTCTCTGTCAGAAAAATCCTCATTTCTAAGGAGTCTATTATTGTTCCCAAGAAGGGAACTCTTGTCGACGGAGATAGAGAACTCTTTTCCACGTTCACTTTCCATTCGTGAGATCTGAGAAAGGCCAGGACTATGTCCGTGTGAGCCTTTGCTTGAGGAAGGGACGACGCTTGAATCAGAATGTCGTCCAAGTAAGGTACTACAGCAATGCCCCTTGGGACCCTAGTACCTTTGTGAAAATCCTTGGAGCAGTGGCTAATCCGAAAGGAAGCGCCACGAACTGGTAATGCTTGTCCAGGAATGCGAACCTTAGGAACCGATGATGTTCCTTGTGGACAGGAATATGTAGATACGCATCCTTTAAATCCACCGTGGTCAAGAATTGACCTTCCTGGATGGAAGGATTGTTCGAATGGTTTCCATTTTGGACGATGGAACCTTGAGAAACTTGTTTAGGATCTTGAGATCTAAGATTGGTCTGAACGTTCCCTCTTTTTTGGGAACTACGAACAGATTGGAGTAGAACCCCATCCCTCGTTCTTTTAATGGAACAGGATGAATCACTTCCAGAAGATAACCTTGGGAGACTATTTCTAGCGCCCAAGGATCCAGAACATCTCTTGCCCAAGCCTGAGTGAAGAGAGAGAGTCTGCCCCCCACCAAATCCGGTCCCGGATCGGGGGCCCGCATCTCATGCTGTCTTGGGAGCAGTGGCAGGGTTCTTGGCCTGCTTTCCTTTGTTCCAGCCTTGCATTGGTCTCCAGGCTGGATTGGCTTGAGAAGTATTACCCTCCTGCTTAGAGGACGTAGCACTTGGGGCTGGTCCGTTTCTGCGAAAGGGACGAAAATTATGTTTATTTTTGGCCTTGAAAGACCTATCCTGAGGAAGGGCGTGGCCCTTGCCCCCAGTGATATCAGAGATAATCTCTTTCAAGTCAGGGCCAAACAGTGTTTTCCCCTTGAAAGGAATGTCAAGCAATTTGTTCTTGGAAGACGCATCCGCTGACCAAGATTGTAACCAAAGCGCTCTGCGCGCCACAATAGCAAACCCAGAATTTTTCGCCGCTAACCTAGCCAATTGCAAGGTGGCGTCTAGGGTGAAAGAATTAGCCAATTTAAGAGCACGAATTCTGTCCATAATCTCCTCATAAGAAGAAGAATTACTAATAATCGCCTTTTCTAGCTCATCGAACCAGAAACACGCGGCTGTAGTGACAGGGACAATGCATGCAATTGGTTGTAGAAGGTAACCTTGCTGAACAAACATCTTTTTTAGCAAACCTTCTAATTTTTTATCCATAGGATCTTGGAAAGCACAACTATCTTCTATGGGTATAGCGGTGCGCTTGTTTAGAGTAAAAACCGCCCCCTCGACCTTGGGGACTGTCTGCCATAAGTCCTTTCTGGGGTCGACTATAGGAAACAATTTTTTTAAATATGGGGGGAGGTACGAAAGGTATACCGGGCCTGTCCCATTCTTTATTAACAATGTACGCCACCCGCTTGGGTATAGGAAAAGCTTCGGGGGGCCCCGGGGCCTCTAGGAACTTGTCCATTTTACATAGTGTTTCTGGAATGACCAGATAATCACAATCATCCAAATTGGATAACACCTCCTTAAGCAGAGCGCGGAGATGTTCCAACTTAAATTTAAAAGTAATCACATCAGGTTCAGCTTGTTGAGAAATTTTTCCTGAATCTGAAATTTCTCCCTCAGACAAAACCTCCCTGGCCCCCTCAGACTGGTGTAGGGGCCCTTCAGAAACAATATCATCAGCGTCCTCATGCTCTTCAGTATTTTCTAAAACAGAGCAGTCGCGCTTTCGCTGATAAGTGGGCATATTGGCTAAAATGTTTTTGATAGAATTATCCATTACAGCCGTTAATTGTTGCATAGTAAGGAGTATTGGCGCGCTAGATGTACTAGGGGCCTCCTGTATGGGCAAGACTGGTGTAGACGAAGGAGGGGATGATGCAGTACCATGCTTACTCCCCTCACTTGAGGAATCATCTTGGGCATCATTTTTACTAAATTTTTTATGACATAAATCACATCTATTTAAATGAGAAGGAACCTTGGCTTCCCCACAGTCAGAACACAATCTATCTGGTAGTTCAGACATGTTAAACAGGCATAAGCTTGATAACAAAGCACAAAAAACGTTTTAAAATAAAACCGTTACTGTCACTTTAAATTTTAAACTGAACACACTTTATTACTGCAATTGCGAAAAAGTATGAAGGAATTGTTCAAAATTCACCAAAATTTCACCACAGTGTCTTAAAGCCTTAAAAGTATTGCACACCAAATTTGGAAGCTTTAACCCTTAAAATAACGGAACCGGAGCCGTTTTTATATTTAACCCCTTTACAGTCCCTGGAATCTGCTTTGCTGAGACCCAACCAAGCCCAAAGGGGAATACGATACCAAATGATGCCTTCAGAAAGACTTTTCTATGTATCAGAGCTCCACACACATGCAGCTGCATGTCATGCTGTTCTCAAAAACAAGTGCGCCATACCGGCGCGAAAATGAGGCTCTGACTATGATTAGGGAAAGCCCCTATAGAATAAGGTGTCTAAAACAGTGCCTGCCGATATTATTTTACAAAAAATACCCAGATTAAATGATTCCTCAAGGCTAAATATGTGTAAATATGATCGATTTAGCCCAGAAAATGTCTACAGTCTTAATAAGCCCTTGTGAAGCCCTTATTTACTGTCTGAATAAAAATGGCTTACCGGATCCCATAGGGAAAATGACAGCTTCCAGCATTACATCGTCTTGTTAGAATGTGTCATACCTCAAGCAGCAAAAGACTGCTCACTGTTCCCCCAACTGAAGTTAATTCCTCTCAACAGTCCTGTGTGGAACAGCCATGGATTTTAGTAACGGTTGCTAAAATCATTTTCCTCATACAAACAGAAATCTTCATCTCTTTTCTGTTTCAGAGTAAATAGTACATACCAGCACTATTTTAAAATAACAAACTCTTGATTGAATAATAAAAACTACAGTTAAACACTAAAAAACTCTAAGCCATCTCCGTGGAGATGTTGCCTGTACAACGGCAAAGAGAATGACTGGGGTAGGCGGAGCCTAGGAGGGATCATGTGACCAGCTTTGCTGGGCTCTTTGCCATTTCCTGTTGGGGAAGAGAATATCCCACAAGTAAGGATGACGCCGTGGACCGGACACACCTATGTTGGAGAAATACAAACCACAAAATAGTTAAAATAAAATTAGCTGCCTGTGCTGTGGTTACATAGTAGCCAGTTCTTAGGTTTTCTGACACATTGTAATGTTTTCTTGGGCAGTCAGTCTAGCTGTGGTACGATTGACATATGAAGCAGTGTAAGCATGAAGAAACCTGAAAAGTGCTGACTTTACAGCAGTGTGATTTGTGTATAAGTTCAGTAAAGGTAGTACAATGCACACACTGCTACATTTGTTATTCATTTAGATGAATGACTGTCCAGCCAAACATGAGGGATGTGGTATTGAAAAGGTCAATCTGGACATCCTGCAGCCTGTCATATTACATCACACAGCTATTCTGTAGTACTTAACAGAACACTAAGAACAGTTATAGTTAGAGTACATAATACAAACAAGTGAACTCAACACATACAAAGCTAATTAAAATGTTTGAGTGTTAGTCTCTGCCCACTCTTGTATCGGAGATACTTCTCTCATCGCCAAGGAACTTCTCGTTCCCTCTTGATGGCTGATATAGGCAACCCAGGTTATATTGTCTGATTGGAATCTGATAAACTGGGACGAACCCAGAAGGGGCCAAGCCTTCAAGGCATTGAAAATTGCCCAGAGTTCCAAAATATTGATCGGAAGGGAGGACGACTCCTGAGTCCACAGACTTTGTGCCTTCTTGGCACTCCAAACGGCTCACTAGCCGGAAAGGCTTGCTTCCGTAGTCACAATCTCCCACAACGGTCTCAAAAAGCACGTGCCTTGAGACAGATGATCTGGACAGAGCGAGTCTCTCAACCGACTGTCAAGCACACTCTGTTGAGACAGATCTGAATGGTTGCCATTCCATTGTCTCAGCATGCATAATTGTAAGGGTCTGAGATGGAATCTGGCAAAAGGAATGATGTCCATGCAGGACACCATGCGTCTGATTACCTCCATACACTGAGCCACTGAGGGTCTCGAGGAAGCCTGGAGGGCAAGACATGCAGAAATTAGCTTGCAACATCTCTGACCTGTGAAGAATATTCTCATGGATATGGAGTCTATAATTGTCGCCAGGAAATTCACCCTTGTACTTGGAGTAAGAGAACTCTTTTCGAAGGTTATCTTACATCCATGTGATCAAAGAAGACTGAGAAGGGACTCGGCATGTACTTCCGCTAGACGAAAAGATGGTGCCTGTACCAAGATATCGTCCAGGTAAGGCGCTACTGCAATACCTTGTGTTCTGGCAATGGCTAGAAGAGCCTCCAGAACCTTTGTAAATATCCTTGGAGCAGTAACTAGGCCAAACGGAAGAGCTATGAACTGGAAGTGCTGGTCCAGAAAAGCAAACCTCAGGAACTGAAAATGTTCCCTGTAAATCGGGACGTGAAGGTATGCATCCTTCAGGTCTATTGTGGTCATAAACAGTCCTTCCTGAACCAGAGGAATAATTGACTGTATTGTCTAAATCTTGAAAGAGGGAACACTCAGAAACTTGTTTAGGCACTTTAGGTCCAGAATTGGACGAAAAGGTTGAAATAAAACCCCAAACCTCTTTCTGCTGTAGGTATTGAAACAATTACTCAGAGAGGAGAGATCCCTTACACAACCTAAGAAGGCAGACCTCTTTTCTAGTCTTGTCAAAAGACTGGAGAGTAGGAATCTGCCCCTGGGCAGATGAGACTTGAATCCTATCCTGTATCCCTGAGATACAACCTCCAGGACCCAAGGATCCTGTACATCTGAAAAAAAAAAAGACAGCCGATTTGTTCTCAGCGGGCTTCTTAGTCTGTTTGGACTTATTCCAGGACTGAGCCAGCTTCCAAGTACCCTTGGGCTGCTCGGACTTGGATGAGGATTGCTGTCCTTGCAACTTGTCAGCACGGAAGGAACGAAAGACAGTTGCTATCCCTTAGCCCTATTCTTTTTATCCTGCGATAGGAAGACACATTTCCCTCCGGTAACAGGAGACATAATGGAGTCCAGCCCTGGACCGAATAAAATCTTCCCCTTGAAGGGAAGAGAAAGGAGTCTGAATTTAGAAATCATATCCGCAGACCAAGACTTCAACCAGAGAGCCCGGCGGGCTAGAACCGCAAAGTCAGAAGCCTTTGTATTGATGCAAATATTCTACATATTTGCGTCACAGATGAAGGAGTTAGCAATACTCAGTGCCTTAATTCTCTCCTGAATATCCTCGAGGGGAGTCTCCACCTCAATGAGCTCCGACAGTGTCGCGCCAGTAGGTAGCTGCTCCTGCAACTGCGGCTACAGTTGCCGCCGGTTGAAATAAAAACCCTTTATATGCTGAAACATCTTCCTCAGAAAAGTTTCCATTTTTTTATCCATAGGCTCTCTAAATGAAGAACTATCTTACAGATGGATAGTAGTATGCTTAGCCAGTGTGGAGATAGCGCCATCCACCTTCGGGATGGAGCCCCACAAATCTAATTGAAAGTCAGGGACCGGGAATGCATTTTTAAAACTAGACAAGGGGGAAAAAGAAGTTCCTACTCTTTCCCATTTGTTACTAATAATGTCCGCCATCTTAACTGGCACAGGTAAAGTCAGAGGGACCTTCCTATCTTCATACACCCTGTCTAATGAGGTTTATTCATGAAGTGACATTTTATGCCTATAACATTTTGTATTTTATAAATTACTTCCCAAAATATAGCTGTGCTCTGGGAACCCTCCAGCAAACAGTTTTTGTTTTTTTGTATTTAATGACTATTTATTAAAACCCTAACCAATAAAAATGCTTGCCTATCAACAGTAATACAAGAAAGAAAGAAAGAAAGAAAGAAAAAAGAATGATGCGCTGAAAGAATGAGGGCTCTGTGCACATGCACATTGCTAAGGAAATTTCAAGCCTACTTCATCAGAGGCAGATTTTAGTTCATAAACTGCTGACACTATAGATACTGTAGGTAAGTTAGTTAGTTTGAACATCCCCTTTTAAAACTTATCTAATCATCAATGTATTTAAATGTATATACAAAGTGAATATTGGTATAATAGCGCTCTATTGTGCATTTATTTCTTTACTGTACAAGTTTGGATAGCTGTAATTCAAAATATATTAATATGGGTCAAGGGATAACAAATTATTAAAGTTTATGTAGCCCAAAATAATCTTTAAATATTTATGAAAGCAGTTTAAAATCCTCCACATCGGAGGGGCGGAGCTTGGCCGTGTGAAAGCACAGCTCCTAGGCCCAATACCGCCCAATCCCTGCAAAAATAACCATATACTCAGATTAAAAACTTTCCCACACAAGCAGCACTGACACCCTGGAGGCTTCGAAATCTACAGAAGACCGGAGCCGCAACTAAACACAAACCAGGCAAGTTGCAACATACCACAAGGCTGCAACTGCGGCACCCGCAAATAAACATAACAGCCACTTATTACCTTGCCTCCTCGTGTGCCCCAGCCACGTCTCCCTGTTCAGTGCGCTACGGCACATAGCCGCCAAAGAGGCCAACACATAGGCTGGAGTTAAGGCCTACCCGACATTCCCGCAGACCAAAGAGCAAGCCGGCTCCCTCAGGGCTCAGTGGGACACATACTGCCATTCTGTGTACACTTACCCAGCTTGCAATCCGCTAGCAGACAGGGTCTCAATGGGAGGGATCTGTGTTAGGTGAGCCAGCAGCCTGAAGTTTACCAGGACCACAACCCAGGCACTGCAGTAGCTGGGAGAGTGGTTGGTGAAAGCCAGAACCACACAGCACAAAAGGCTACAAGAGGGGCATAGTAATTGACACCCTGCAGACACACAAGTCTGCATAGCATATTACAAATAGCAAACACAGGGGTGCAGGAGCTGCCAAATAACTGACAAACAGCAGAGCCTATATCTTAATAGCACCTACAGCTAATCACATACAGAGTCTAGTGCATCTGGGTGCTGGCGCCTGTACAGCTACTACTTGGATTCAGGAGACATTTCGCTGAACCAATAATAGCTCACTCTCTCAAACGAGTAGCATAAAAAAAAATTAAAAAAAAACAGCGGGTGGGATATGCCTGGGCACAAGTCCAACATACCAGAGGGCCTTACTAACGCCAAACTGCTACAAAACTATCTAAAACCGCCGGAACCTGCACTAAGCAGCACTATGCAGGATACAAGCACACAGAATCCATTTTTACAGACAAAGAATACTGCAGGCCTCACTAAAGACGACTTAAAACATCTCTGCACCAAGGATGACATAAAAGAAATTATGAAAAAGGGGTAGTGTACAAGCGCTAAGGTAATCCCCAAGCTGTATCCAAACAGAGATCCTAACCAACCTCCAAAAAATATACTACTTGTGCATAAAAGAAATTATGTCAGAAGAGAAATAATCTCCGGATAAGAGGTATACCAGAGTCTATCCAACCAAAGGCCCTAGAGTGTTGCTTACAGGACCTTTTTCGGACTGTTAAAGGCGATAACAGCACACCAGAGCTAATCATTGCAAGGGCCCACCATGCTCTCCGAGCAAAACCACCACCAAAGGCTCCCCCCCCGTGATGTCCTACTTAAAATTCTACATTTCAAGGATAAGGAGGAGATATTGAAATACGCTAGGCAAAAAACGAATATCACATTTGAATACAGATTTTTGCAGATTTGAACCCTACTACCCTCCAGAAGAGGAGAGACCTCAACTACATCACCACAGCTTTACGTGAGCAGAAAATAATGTACAGATAGGGATGGATTCCCAGTGAGAATCATTGCAACAAGAGGGGACACCACAGCCATTTACAAAACTAAAAATGATCTATCACGCTTCTGCGAGGCCCTGCGGATTTCCATCACTGCTCCAGATCAACAACAACCTTCCACAATAGGCCTCCACACACCCCTGGAAAAGGAATGCCATTCATCAGAAGACATACCTAGGGCGACTGCCAGCCCTCGGCCGAACATACACAGCACCAATTTGAACTCCAGGGATGATTGTTAATTGCTTAAAATCAGCTGCTTGATGGGACTTTCTCTAACTCGAAATGGCTACAGGTCGTATGTTATTAATGTTTTCACTGTACGGGGTTGGGGGTGGGGATACTTCCCTCATTGTTATTGTTTGTTCTATTTCACTGTCTGTGGGGACTAGCCTACTTGCAGATAATAGGAATTATTAAATTTTACTGTGTCATAACTGTTTTTATTCTAACAAGCTTTGTCCACCCGACGGACGCACTTTGGCCCTACACTGCTACAGTAACCAAAACACATTTGTAGCTACCACAGGTGGGCTCACTCGACAGTGCTTCCCAGAGGGAGGGATTCTCAATCTCAACAGCCACAATTTCTCAAGGCACACCCTATACACACGCTTCAACAATCCTCCCCGCGATAATGGCAGATAGACACACACCACACTCACGCTCCCTAAACCTGATCTCGATTAATGCTAAAGCCCAAAATAGCCCCGTGATAGCCTTCAACCATATACAGAGACACAAGGGGGACATTATCTTAGTCCAGGAAACCAACTTTAAAAAAGGGAGGGAGCCAAAACTCATTAATAGTCGATATAGAACTACGTTTTTAACGTCAGGGGGCACAAGGAGACGGGGAGTGGGGATACTCCTTAGTAACACCATCAAGTTTCAAACCACACACATAGCAAAAGACCCCAACGGTGCATTCACAGTAGTAATCGGCCTATTATCCGGTATCCCGGTGACACTAGCAAATATCTATCTGCCAAACCAGGGGCAGCATATAATCTTTAAAGGGACATAATACTCATATGCTAAATCACTTGAAACTGATGCAGTATAACTGTAAAAAGCTGACAGGAAAATATCACCTGAGCATCTCTATGTAAAAAAGGAAGATATTTTACCTCGCAATCTCCTCAGCTCAGCAGAGTAAGTTCTGTGTAAAAAGTTATACTCAACTGCTCCCAGCTGCAGGTAAAAAAAAATTAAAAAATGAAGAAATGAACAGCAGCCAATCAGCATCAGCAGTGCTGAGGTCATGAACTTTTACTGTGATCTCATGAGATTTGACTTGAGTCTCATGAGATTTCATTATAAACTTCCTTTACCTGATTGGTGAAATAAGATGAGAGTGCACGATGCTCATCCCTTCAGATGTCCCAGGACAGACACACTAAAATGCTGCTTAGAAATCCTTTACAATGGGAGGTGGCTACTGAGGAACTTTTGAGGTAAAATATATATCTTTCTTTTTTACATAGAGATGTTCAGGAGATATTTTCTAGTCAGCTTTTTACAGCTATGCTGCATCACTTTCAAGTGTTTAAACATTTGGGTATTATGGCCCTTTAAGCAAGTAACACAAATACTCCTCGAGCAGGCGAAGGGCACAATGTTTCTATATGGAGATTTCAACCTTCACAGGTAAATCCAGCACGCCGAAGAGTCATCAAAAGCGATAAACTCCAAAATGCAGCTATTAAAACTACATGATATCTGGAGGACTATGAACCCCACTTTGCAAGATTACACGTTCTACTCACACCCGCATCACTCATACACCAGATAGGGCTCTCGGCGATTAGTAACTCCCCTATACTCCCAATCACTTGGTTTGATCATGCACCAGTGTATTGCAAAATTGAGTGGCCGGGTGTTCCCATCCTGCCCTTCATCTGGAGGCTGGACGAACTGGCCTTAGATAACCCATTAATAAAACTAGAAATTGATACGGCCATGGGCCATTACTTCCGGGAAAACACGAGTGACAGCCCCTCCCCGGCTATTCTGTGGGTAGCGCAAAAATGTGTAGTGAGAGGGGAATTCGTTAAACTTAAAGGGACAGTATACTGTAAAATTGTTTTCCCTTAATGTGTTTACAATTGCTTTTTTTTACCAACAGCAGAGTATAAAATGTATGAAAATTAGCTTTTTAATGCTTATTTGTGTATATTAGAGCTCTGATTTTGTGTTTTTAAGCCACAACCTAATAAAATGGGTTGAGCTTGTAGGTATAATCAGATCTCAGTACTTTATCACATTGTGTTCATATACCTGCTTCTTTATCTTATATCTTTTCATAAACCAATCACCAATACTTGGAGAGAACAATGGAAAAACAAAATTTATGCTTACCTGATAAATTTCTTTCTCTTGTGGTGTATCCAGTCCAAGGGTTCATCCATTACTTGTGGGATATTCTCCTTCCCAACAGGAAGTTGCAAAGAGGACACCCACACAGAGCTGTCTATATAGCCCCTCCCCTAACCCCCACCTCCAGTCATTCGACCGAAGACAATTAAGAAAAAGGAGAAACTATAGGGTGCAGTGGTGACTGTAGTTTAAAAATAAAAAACACCTGCCTTAAAGTGACAGGGCGGGCCGTGGACTGGATACACCACAAGAGAAAGAAATTTATCAGGTAAGCATAAATTTTGTTTTCTCTTGTAAGGTGTATCCAGTCCACGGGTTCATCCATTACTTGTGGGATACCAATACCAAAGCTTTAGGACACGGATGAAGGGAGTTACAAGGCAGGAACTTAAACGGAAGGCACCACTTTCTCTCAAAAATAGCCTCCGAAGAAGCAAAAGTATAAAATTTGTAAAATTTAGAAAACGTATGAAGCGAAGACCAACTCGCCGCCTTACAAATCTGTTCAACAGAGGCCTCATTTTTAAAAGCCCATGTGGAAGCTACCGCTCTAGTAGAATGAACTGTAATTCTTTCAGGAGGCTGCTGGCCAGCAGTCTCATAAGCTAAACGGATTATGCTTCTCAGCCAAAAAGAAAGAGAAGTTGCCGAAGCCTTTTGACCTCTCCTCTGTCCAGAGTAGACAACAAATAATCCAGATGTTTGACGAAAATCCTTAGTAGCTTGTAAATAGAACTTTAAAGCACGAACCACGTCAAGATTGTTTAACAGACGTTCCTTCTTTGAAGAAGGATTAGGACACAGTGACAAAACAACAATTTCCTGATTGATATTCTTATTAGAAACCACCTTAGGAAGAAAACCAGGTTTGGTACGCAAAACTACCTTATCTGCATGGAAGACCAGAAAAGGGGAATCACACTGTAAGGCAGATAATTCTGAAACTCTTCGAGCCGAAGAAAGCTACTAAGAACAGAACTTTCCAAGATAAAAGCTTGATATCTATGGAATGCAAAGGTTCAAACGGAATCCCTTGAAGAACTTTAAGAACTAAATTTAAACTCCATGGCGGAGCAACAGGTTTAAACATAGGCTTGATTCTAACTAATGGCAAAACGCCTGAACGTCTGGAACATCTGCCAGACGCTTGTGCAAAAGAATAGCTGATAATCCCCTTTTCCAATCCCTCTTGGAGAAAAGATAATATCCTAGGAATCCTGACCTTACTCCATGAGTAACCCCTGGATTCACACCAATGAAGATATTTACACCATATCTTATGATAGATTTTCCTAGTGACAGGCTTACGAGCCTGAATCAAGGTATCAATGACCGACTCGGAGAAACCACGTTTTGATAAAATCAAGCGTTCAATCTCCAAGCAGTCAGACCCAGAGAAATTAGATTTGGATGTTTGAATGGACCTTGGAGTAGAAGGTCCTGCCTCAGCGGCAGAGTCCATGGTGGAAAGGATGCCATGTCCACCAGATCTGCATATCAAGTCCTGCGTGGCCACGCAGGTACTATCAAAATCTCCGAAGCTCTCTCCTGCTTGATTCTGGCAACCAGACGTGGGAGGATAGGAAACGGTGGAAATACATAGACCAGATTGAAGGACCAAGGCACTGCTAGAGCATCTATCAGCACCGCCTTGGGATCCCGGGACCAGGACCAGTAACAAGGAAGTTTGGCATTCTGACGGGACGCCATCAGATCCAATTCTAGTGTGCCCCATAGCTGAATCAGCTGAGCAAATACCTCCTGATGAAGTTCCCACTCCCCCGGATGAAAAGTCTGCCGACTTAGAAAATCCGCCTCCCAGTTCTCTACTCCTGGGATATGGATAGCTGAGAGATGGCAAGAGTGAACCTCTGCCCATAGAATTATCTTGGAAACCTCCATCATTGCCAGGGGACTCCTTGTTCCCCCCTGATGGTTGATATAGGCTACAGTCGTGATATTGTCCGACTGAAATCTGAATAACCTGGCCGCAGCTAGTTGAGGCCAAGCCTGAAGAGCATTGAATAACGCTCTTAGTTCCAGAATGTTTTTTGGAAGGAGGGCTTCCTCCTGAGTCCACGAACCCTGAGCCTTTAGGGTGTTCCAGACTGCGCCCCAGCCCAGAAGGCTGGCATCTGTCATCACTATAGTCCACTCTGGCCTACAGAAACTCATTCCCCTGGACAGATGGACCCGAGACAACCACCAGAGAAGAGAATCCCTGGTCTCTAGATCCAGATCTAGCAAAGGAGACAAATCTGTGTAGTCCTCATTCCACTGATGGAGCATGCAAAGTTGCAGTGGTCTGAGATGTAGGCGGGCAAACGGAACTATGTCCATTGCCGCTACCATAAGACCGATTACTTCCATACACTGAGCCACTGACGGCCGAGCAATGGAATGAAGAGCACTGCAGGAGGTCAGAAGCTTTGATATCCTGACTTCCGTCAGAAAATTTTTGATTTCTACTGAATCTATAAGAGTCCCTAGGAAGGAAACTCTTGTGAGAGGGGAAAGCGAACTCTTTTGTAAGTTCACCTTCCACCCGTGAGACCTCAGAAAGGGCAGAACAATGTCCGTATTGGACTTGGCGACTTGAAGAGTCGACGCCTGGATTAAGAGGTCGTCTAAATAAGGCGCCACTGCTATGCTTCGCGGCCTTAGGACCGCCAGAAGGGACCCCAGAACCTTCGTAAAGATTCTCTGCGCCGTGGCTAACCCGAAGGGAAGAGCCACAAACTGGTAATGCCTGTCTAGGAATGCAAACCTGAGGAACTGGTGATGATTTCTGTGAATCGGGATGTGCAGATAAGCATCCTTTAACTCCACAGTAGTCATATATTGACCCTCCTGGATCATAGGAAGAATGGTTCGGATTGTCTCCATCTTGAAAGATGTGATCCTGAGGAATTTGTTTAGGAACTTGAGATCCAAGATTGGTCTGAAAGTTCCCTCTTTTTTGGGAACTGTAAACAGGTTTGAATAGAAACCCTGCCCCTGTTCCTCTCTTGGAACTGGGTGGATCACTCCCATAACGAGTAGGTCTTGAACACAATTTAAGAATGCCTCTCTCTTTATCTGGTTTGCAGATAATTATGAGAGGAGAAATCTCCTTTTTGGGGATGAACCTTTGAATTCCAGAAGATATCCCTGGGAAACAATTTCTACTGCCCAGGGATCCTGAACGTCTCTTGCCCAAGCCTGGGCGAAGAGAGAAAGTCTGCCCCCGACTAGATCCGGTCCCGGATCGGGGGCTTCTCCTTCATGCTGTCTTAGAGGCAGCAGCAGGTTTTTTGGTCTGCTTCCCCTTGTTCCAAGCCTGGTTAGGTCTCCAGACTGGTTTGGACTGGGCGAAATTTCCCTCTTGTTTTGCATTAGAGGAAACTGAAGCTGCGCCACTCTTGAAGTTTCGAAAGGAACGAAAATTATTCTGTTTGGTCCTTAATTTATTGGACCTATCCTGAGGAAGGGCGTGACCCTTTCCTCCGGTAATATCAGAAATGATCTCCTTCAGGCCAGGTCCGAATAGGGTCTGTCCTTTGAAGGGGATGTTAAGAAGCTTAGATTTTGAAGTAACGTCTGCTGACCAGGACTTAAGCCATAGCGCCCTACACGCCAGAATGGCAAAAGTGAATTCTTAGACGCTAACTTAGTTAAATGAAAAACGGCGTCATAAATCAAGCTAACTTAAGAGCTTTAATCCTGTCTAAAATATCTAACGGGGTCTCCACCTGTAGAGCCTCCTCAAGAGATGCGAACCAAAAGGCCGCTGCAGCAGTGACTGGGGCAATGCATGCAAGAGGCTGGAGAAGAAAACCTTGATGTATAAAAATTTTCTTAAGGAGACCCTCCAATTTTTTATCCATAGGATCTTTGAAAGCACAACTGTCCTCGACGGGGATAGTTGTACGCTTAGCTAGGGTAGAAATAGCTCCCTCCACCTTAGGGACCGTCTGCCACGAGTCCCGTATGGCGACATATATGGGGAAACATCTTTTTAAAGGCAGGAGGGGGAGAGAACAGCACACCTGGTCTATCCCATTCCTTAGTAATAATTTCCGAAAACCTCTTAGGGACTGGAAAAACATCAGTGTAAACAGGCACTGCAAAGTATTTGTCCATTTTACACAACTTCTCTGGAACTACAATGGGGTCACAGTCATCCAGAGTCGCTAAAACCTCCCTAAGCAATAAGCGGAGGTGTTCGAGCTTAAATTTAAACGCTTTCATTTCAGAATCGGATTGAAGTAAAGACTTCCCTGAATCTGAAATGTCACCCTCAGATAGAAACTCCCTTACACCGGTTTCGGAGCATTGTGAATGTAAATCGGACACAGCTAATAGAGCGCCAGAAAGCTCTGTATTTGTTCTAGCCCCAGAGCTGTCTCGCTTTCCTTGTAATCCTGGCAGTTTGGACAATACCTCTGTGAGGGTAGAATTCATAACTGCCGCCATGTCCTGTAAGGTGAAAGAATTAGACGCGCTAGATGTACTTGGCGTCACTTGAGCGGGAGTTATAGGTTCTGACACATGGGGAGATCTAGATGGCATAACCTCCCTTTTTTCAGTCTGAGAATCCTCTGGTGATAAATCTTTAAAAGCCATAATATGGTCTTTATAGTTTATAGATACTTCAGTACATTTGGTACACATTCTAAGAGGGGGTTCCACAATGGCTTCTAAACATATTGAACAAGGAGTTTACTCTATGTCAGACATGTTTAAAAGACTTGTAATGACACCAGCAAGCTTGGAAAACACTTTAATAAATGTGAAACAGCAATTAAACAAAAACGGTACTGTGCCTTTAAGAGAAAAAAAACTAGCACTTAAACTGCAAAACAGTGTTAAAAAGTAGTAAAGTCTTCGAAATTTTTACAGTGTGTGTAAGGGACTAAAGCAACATCGCAAATGGATGATTAACCCCTTAGCCCCCAAACCGGATTTAAAAAAAGTCAACCACCGGTAAAAGACAGTTAAGCACCTTGCCACAGCTCTGCTGTGGCTCCTACTTGCCCTCAAATACGATTAGGCAAGAAATAAGCCCTCTATAGTGGTCCTCAGATGCAAGAGGACTCCTCTAGGGAAGCTGGATGTCTCAGTCTGAAAGAAACTGCGCATCTAAAGCGCGAAAATAGGCCCCTCCCACCATGTACTCGATGTCAGAGGGGCCTTAAGGAAATACTCCTAGGAGTATCTGACTAGCCATGTGGAAAAACTAGGCCCCAACAAAAGACTTATCACCCTCAGAAAAAGAAAAAAAAAAGTCTTACTTATGTAACATGTAAACGTTTTGTCACCCATAAACACCACACTAAGTAATATGAGAATTAAAATGAGTATTACCCTGTTTAGTAAGCATGATCCCAGTCGTTGCAAAATCACTGCATCTAGCTTACCTCAAATATAAAAGGCTCTGTCAGCATTTTCTAGAACTTAGCATCTCTCTAGAAATAAATATACTGAACATACCTCCAAGCAGGTAATCTGCAGACCGTTCCCCCAAATGAAGCTTTCCCATACTCTTCAGTTATGCGTGAGAACAGCAATGGACCTTAGTTACAAACCGCTAAGATCATCATCCTCTGGGCAGAATTCTTCTTCTAATTTCTGCCTGGGAGTAAACAGTACAATGCCGGTACCGTTTAAAAATAACAAACTCTTGATTGAAGGTAAAACTAAACTAAGTCACCACATATCTCTTTATACTTCCTATCTTGTCGAGAGTTGCAAAGAGAATGACTGGGGGTGGGGGTTAGGGGAGGAGCTATATAGACAGCTCTGCTGTGGTTGTCCTCTTTGCAACTTCCTGTTGGGAAGGAGAATATCCCACAAGTAATGGATGAACCCGTGAACTGAATACACCTTACAAGAGAAAACAGAATTTATGTTTACCTGATAAATTACTTTCTCCAACGGTGTGTCCGGTCCACGGCGTCATCCTTACTTGTGGGATATTCTCTTCCCCAACAGGAAATGGCAAAGAGCCCAGCAAAGCTGGTCACATGATCCCTCCTAGGCTCCGCCTACCCCAGTCATTCGACCGACGTTAAGGAGGAATATTTGCATAGGAGAAACCATATGGTACCGTGGTGACTGTAGTTAAAGAAAATAAAATATCAGACCTGATTAAAAAAACCAGGGCGGGCCGTGGACCGGACACACCGTTGGAGAAAGTAATTTATCAGGTAAACATAAATTCTGTTTTCTCCAACATAGGTGTGTCCGGTCCACGGCGTCATCCTTACTTGTGGGAACCAATACCAAAGCTTTAGGACACGGATGAAGGGAGGGAGCAAATCAGGTCACCTAAATGGAAGGCACCACGGCTTGCAAAACCTTTCTCCCAAAAATAGCCTCAGAAGAAGCAAAAGTATCAAACTTGTAAAATTTGGTAAAAGTGTGCAGTGAAGACCAAGTCGCTGCCCTACATATCTGATCAACAGAAGCCTCGTTCTTGAAGGCCCATGTGGAAGCCACAGCCCTAGTGGAATGAGCTGTGATTCTTTCGGGAGGCTGCCGTCCGGCAGTCTCGTAAGCCAATCTGATGATGCTTTTAATCCAAAAAGAGAGAGAGGTAGAAGTTGCTTTTTGACCTCTCCTTTTACCGGAATAAACAACAAACAAGGAAGATGTTTGTCTAAAATCCTTAGTAGCATCTAAATAGAATTTTAGAGCGCGAACAACATCCAAATTGTGCAACAAACGTTCCTTCTTTGAAACTGGTTTCGGACACAGAGAAGGTACGATAATCTCTTGGTTAATGTTTTTGTTAGAAACAACTTTCGGAAGAAAACCAGGTTTAGTACGCAAAACCACCTTATCTGCATGGAACACCAGATAAGGAGGAGAACACTGCAGAGCAGATAATTCTGAAACTCTTCTAGCAGAAGAAATTGCAACCAAAAACAAAACTTTCCAAGATAATAATTTAATATCAACGGAATGCAAGGGTTCAAACGGAACCCCCTGAAGAACTGAAAGAACTAAATTGAGACTCCAAGGAGGAGTCAAAGGTTTGTAAACAGGCTTGATTCTAACCAGAGCCTGAACAAAGGCTTGAACATCTGGCACAGCTGCCAGCTTTTTGTGAAGTAACACCGACAAGGCGGAAATCTGTCCCTTCAGGGAACTTGCAGATAATCCTTTTTCCAATCCTTCTTGAAGGAAGGATAGAATCCTAGGAATCTTAACCTTGTCCCAAGGGAATCCTTTAGATTCACACCAACAGATATATCTTTTCCAAATCTTGTGGTAAATCTTTCGAGTTACAGGCTTTCTGGCCTGAACAAGAGTATCGATAACAGAATCTGAGAATCCTCGCTTCGATAAAATCAAGCGTTCAATCTCCAAGCAGTCAGCTGGAGTGAAACCAGATTCGGATGTTCGAACGGACCCTGAACAAGAAGGTCTCGTCTCAAAGGTAGCTTCCAAGGTGGAGCCGATGACATATTCACCAGATCTGCATACCAAGTCCTGCGTGGCCACGCAGGAGCTATCAAGATCACCGACGCCCTCTCCTGATTGATCCTGGCTACCAGCCTGGGGATGAGAGGAAACGGCGGGAACACATAAGCTAGTTTGAAGGTCCAAGGTGCTACTAGTGCATCCACTAGAGCCGCCTTGGGATCCCTGGATCTGGACCCGTAGCAGGGAACTTTGAAGTTCTGACGAGAGGCCATTAGATCCATGTCTGGAATGCCCCACAGCTGAGTGACTTGGGCAAAGATTTCCGGATGGAGTTCCCACTCCCCCGGATGCAATGTCTGACGACTCAGAAAATCCGCTTCCCAATTTTCCACTCCTGGGATGTGGATAGCAGACAGGTGGCAGGAGTGAGACTCCGCCCATAGAATGATTTTGGTCACTTCTTCCATCGCTAGGGAACTCCTTGTTCCCCCCTGATGGTTGATGTACGCAACAGTCGTCATGTTGTCTGATTGAAACCGTATGAACTTGGTCCTCACTAGCTGAGGCCAAGCCTTGAGAGCATTGAATATCGCTCTCAGTTCCAGAATATTTATCGGTAGAAGAGATTCTTCCCGAGACCAAAGACCCTGAGCTTTAAGGGATCCCCAGACCGCGCCCCAGCCCGTCAGACTGGCGTCGGTCGTGACAATGACCCACTCTGGTCTGCGGAATGTCATCCCTTGTGACAGGTTGTCCAGGGACAGCCACCAACGGAGTGAGTCTCTGGTCCTCTGATTTACTTGTATCTTTGGAGACAAGTCTGTATAGTCCCCATTCCACTGACTGAGCATGCACAGTTGTAATGGTCTTAGATGAATGCGCGCAAAAGGAACTATGTCCATTGCCGCTACCATCAACCCGATCACTTCCATGCACTGAGCTATGGAAGGAAGAGGAACGGAATGAAGTATGCGACAAGAGTCTAGAAGTTTTGTTTTTCTGGCTTCTGTTAGAAAAATCCTCATTTCTACGGAGTCTATAATTGTTCCCAAGAAGGGAACCCTTGTTGACGGGGATAGAGAACTCTTTTCCACGTTCACTTTCCAGCCGTGAGATCTGAGAAAGGCCAGGACGATGTCCGTGTGAGCCTTTGCTTGAGGAAGGGACGACGCTTGAATCAGAATGTCGTCCAGGTAAGGTACTACTGCAATGCCCCTTGGTCTTAGCACCGCTAGAAGGGACCCTAGTACCTTTGTGAAAATCCTTGGAGCAGTGGCTAATCCGAAAGGAAGCGCCACGAACTGGAAATGTTTGTCCAGGAATGCAAACCTTAGGAACCGATGATGTTCCTTGTGGATAGGAATATGTAGATACGCATCCTTTAAATCCACCGTGGTCATGAATTGACCTTCCTGGATGGAAGGAAGAATAGTTCGAATGGTTTCCATCTTGAACGATGGAACCTTGAGAAACTTGTTTAAGATCTTGAGATCCAAGATTGGTCTGAACGTTCCCTCTTTTTTGGGAACTATGAACAGATTGGAGTAGAACCCCATCCCTTGTTCTCTTAATGGAACAGGATGAATCACTCCCATCCAGAAGATAACCCTGGGAGACTATTTCTAGCGCCCAAGGATCCAGAACATCTCTTGCCCAAGCCTGAGCGAAGAGAGAGAGTCTGCCCCCCACCAGATCCGGTCCCGGATCGGGGGCCAATATTTCATGCTGTCTTGGTAGCAGTGGCAGGTTTCTTGGCCTGCTTTCCCTTGTTCCAGCCTTGCATTGGTCTCCAAGCTGGCTTGGCTTGAGAAGTATTACCCTCTTGCTTAGAGGACGTAGCACTTTGGGCTGGTCCGTTTTTACGAAAGGGACGAAAATTAGGTCTATTTTTTGCCTTGAAAGGCCGATCCTGAGGAAGGGCGTGGCCCTTACCCCCAGTGATATCAGAGATAATCTCTTTCAAGTCAGGGCCAAACAGCGTTTTCCCCTTGAAAGGAATGTTTAGTAGCTTGTTCTTGGAAGACGCATCAGCCGACCAAGATTTCAACCAAAGCGCTCTGCACGCCACAATAGCAAACCCAGAATTCTTAGCCGCTAACCTAGCCAATTGCAAAGTGGCGTCTAGGGTGAAAGAATTAGCCAATTTGAGAGCATTGATTCTGTCCATAATCTCCTCATAAGGAGGAGAATCACTATCGAGCGCCTTTATCAGTTCATCAAACCAGAAACATGCGGCTGTAGTGACAGGGACAATGCATGAAATTGGTTGTAGAAGGTAACCCTGCTGAACAAACATCTTTTTAAGCAAACCTTCTAATTTTTTATCCATAGGATCTTTGAAAGCACAACTATCCTCTATGGGTATAGTGGTGCGTTTGTTTAAAGTAGAAACCGCTCCCTCGACCTTGGGGACTGTCTGCCATAAGTCCTTTCTGGGGTCGACCATAGGAAACAATTTTTTAAATATGGGGGGAGGGACGAAAGGAATACCGGGCCTTTCCCATTCTTTATTAACAATGTCCGCCACCCGCTTGGGTATAGGAAAAGCTTCTGGGAGCCCCGGCACCTCTAGGAACTTGTCCATTTTACATAGTTTCTCTGGGATGACCAACTTTTCACAATCATCCAGAGTGGATAATACCTCCTTAAGCAAAATGCGGAGATGTTCCAACTTAAATTTAAATGCAATCACATCAGGTTCAGCCTGTTGAGAAATGTTCCCTGAATCAGTAATTTCTCCCTCAGACAAAACCTCCCTGGCCCCCTCAGATTGGGTTAGGGGCCCTTCAGAGATATTAATATCAGCGTCGTCATGCTCTTCAGTAACTAAAACAGAGCAGCCACGCTTACGCTGACAAGGGTTCATTTTGGCTAAAATGTTTTTGACAGAATTATCCATTACAGCCGTTAATTGTTGCATAGTAAGGAGTATTGGCACGCTAGATGTACTAGGGGCCTCCTGAGTGGGCAAGACTCGTGTAGACGAAGGAGGGAATGATGCAGTACCATGCTTACTCCCCTCACTTGAGGAATCATCTTGGGCATCATTGTCATTATCACATAAATCACATTTATTTAAATGAATAGGAATTCTGGCTTCCCCACATTCAGAACACAGTCTATCTGGTAGTTCAGACATGTTAAACAGGCATAAACTTGATAAGAAAGTACAAAAAACGTTTTAAAATAAAACCGTTACTGTCACTTTAAATTTTAAACTGAACACACTTTATTACTGCAATTGCGAAAAAACATGAAGGAATTGTTCAAAATTCACCAAATTTTCACCACAGTGTCATAAAGCCTTAAAAGTATTGCACACCAAATTTGGAAGCTTTAACCCTTAAAATAACGGAACCGGAGCCGTTTTAAAACTTTAACCCCTTTACAGTCCCTGGTATCTGCTTTGCTGAGACCCAACCAAACCCAAAGGGGAATACGATACCAAATGACGCCTTCAGAAAGTCTTTTCTAAGTATCAGAGCTCCTCTCACATGCGACTGCATGCCATGCCTCTCAAAAACAAGTGCGCCACACCGGCGCGAAAATGAGGCTCTGCTTATGCTTTGGGAAAGCCCCTAAGAAATAAGGTGTCTAATACAGTGCCTGCCGATATTATTATATCAAAATACCCAGATAAAATGATTCCTCAAGGCTAAATATGTGTTAATAATGAATCGATTTAGCCCAGAAAAGTCTACAGTCTTAATAAGCCCTTGTGAAGCCCTTATTTACGATCGTAATAAACATGGCTTACCGGATCCCATAGGGAAAATGACAGCTTCCAGCATTACATCGTCTTGTTAGAATGTGTCATACCTCAAGCAGCAAGAGACTGCACACTGTTCCCCCAACTGAAGTTAATTGCTCTCAACAGTCCTGTGTGGAACAGCCATGGATTTTAGTTACGGTTGCTAAAATCATTTTCCTCATACAAACAGAAATCTTCATCTCTTTTCTGTTTCTGAGTAAATAGTACATACCAGCACTATTTCAAAATAACAAACTCTTGATTGAATAATAAAAAACTACAGTTAAACACTAAAAAACTCTAAGCCATCTCCGTGGAGATGTTGCCTGTACAACGGCAAAGAGAATGACTGGGGTAGGCGGAGCCTAGGAGGGATCATGTGACCAGCTTTGCTGGGCTCTTTGCCATTTCCTGTTGGGGAAGAGAATATCCCACAAGTAAGGATGACGCCGTGGACCGGACACACCTATGTTGGAGAAATTAACATTTTATTACCTTTTCTCTGCTATATCCCACTGGGAGTGTATGTAATTTCTTCTGCTGGCTGTGTTTACAAAGCTTATTTATAGCTTGGACCTGCGGCCACAAACTTTCAGTAATAGGTGGGGATACCAAATGCTAAATCAAATATTTCAAATGCCAATATAAGGGTAAAGGAGCTACTTGTAAACAATTTAATACACTCCAGCAGGTAAAGTGGATGATTTGTAAAAAATTAAAGGGGAGAACATTTTTCAGTAAACTGTCCCATTAAAGCCTGAGGGGTAAAACAGGGCTCGACAAACCCAGGAGCCTGGGAGCCACTGGCTCCTAGAATTAACTTTTTGGGTTATTCGCCATTTATCTATATACTAATCCAACTGTCTGGCTCCTAAAAATTCTTACTGGCTCCTAATTTTTGAACATATTTGTCAAGCACTGGGGTAAAAAACAGAATTTATGCTTACCTGATAAATTACTTTCTCTTGCTGTGTATCCAGTCCACGGATTCATCCTTTACTTGTGGGATATTCTCATTCCCTACAGGAAGTAGCAAAGAGAGCACACAGCAAAGCTGTCCATATAGCTCCCCCTCTAGCTCTACCCCCCAGTCATTCGACCAAAGGTTAGGAAGAAAAAGGAGAAACCATACAGTGGTGACTGTAGTTTAAACAAAAAATTTTTTACCTGACTTAAATGCCAGGGTGGGCCGTGGACTGGATACACCGCAAGAGAAAGTAATTTATCAGGTAAGCATAAATTCTGTTTTCTCTTGCAAGGTGTATCCAGTCCACGTATTCATCCTTTACTTGTGGGATACCAATACCAAAGCTTTAGGACACGGATGAAGGGATAGAACAAGACAGGTACCTTAAACGGAAGGCACCACTGCTTGCAAAACCTTTCTCCCAAAAATAGCCTCCGAAGAAGCAAAAGTATCGAATTTGTAAAATTTGGCAAAACTATGCAGTGAAGACCAAGTCGCTGCCTTCCAAATCTGTTCAACAAAAGCCTCATTTTTGAAAGCCCATGTGGAAGCCACTGCTCTGGTAGAATGAGCAGTAATTCTTTCAGGAGGCTGCTGACCAGTAGTCTCATAGGCCAAACGGATGATGCTTTTCAGCCAATAGGAAAGAGAGGTAGCAGTCGCTTTCTGACCTCTCCTCTTACCAGAATAGATAAACAAGGAAGAAGTTTGTCTGAAATCCTTAGTTGCTTGTAAATAGAACTTTAAAGCACGAACTACATCAAGATTGTGTAATAGACTTTCCTTCTTCGAAGATGGATTAGGACACAGAGATGGAACAACTATTTCCTGGTTAAAGGGACAGTCTACACCAGAATTTTTATTGTTTTAAAAGATAGATAATCCCTTTATTACCCATTCCCCAGTTTTGCATAACCAACACAGTTATATTAATATACTTTTAACCTCTGTGATTATCTTGTATCTAAGCCTCTGCAAACTGCCCCTTTATTTCAGTTCTTTTGACAGACTTGCACTTTAGCCAATCAGTGCCTGCTCCCAGATAAAATTGTGCTCATGCACGTGAAGTTATCTATATGAAACACGTGAACTTACACCCTCTAGTGGTGAAAAACTGTTAAAATGCATTCTGAAAAGAGGTGGCCTTCAAGGTCTAAGAAATTAGCATATGAACCTCCTAGGTTAAGCTTTCAACTAAGAATACCAAGAGAACAAAGAAAAATTGGTGATAAAAGTAAATTGGAAAATTGCTTAAAATTACATGCTCTATCTGAATCATGAAAGTTTATTTTGGCCTAGACTGTCCCTTTAATATTCTTGTTAGAAACAACTTTAGGAAGAAAACAAGGCTTGGTACGCAAAACTACCTTATCTGCGTGGAACACCAGGTAAGGTGAATCACACTGTAAGGCAGATAATTCTGAAACTCTTCGAGCAGAAGAGATAGCTATCAAAAACAAAACTTTCAAAGATAACAACTTAATGTCTATGGAATGTAAAGGTTCAAACGGAACCCCTTGAAAAACTGAAAGAACTAGATTCAAACTCCATGGCGGAGCCACAGGTTTATAGACAGGCTTGATTCTGACTAAAGCCTGAGCAAACGCTTGAACGTCTGGTACCTCTGCCAGACGCTTTTGTAACAGGATAGACAAAGCAGATATTTGTCCTTTTAAGGAACTAGCTGACAATCCTTTCTCCAGTCCTTCTTGGAGAAAGAACAATATCCTGGGAATCCTAATCTTATTCCATGAGTAACCCTTGGATTCACACCAACAAAGATATTTCCGCCATATCTTATGGTAGATTTTCCTGGTGACAGGCTTTCTAGCCTGAATCAGAGTATCTATAACTGACTCAGAGAACCCACGCTTTGATAGAATTAAGCGTTCAATCTCCAAGCAGTCAGACGTAGAGAAACTAAATTTGGATGCTTGAATGGACCCTGTATTAGAAGATAATGCCTCATTTGCAGTGTCCATGGTGGGACAGATGACATGTCCACTAGTCACTAGTGGCCACGCAGGCGCCATCAGAATCATTGAGGCCTTCTCCTGCTTGATTCTGGCAACCAGACGCGGGAGGAGAGGAAACGGTGGAAAAACATAAGCCAGGTTGAAGGACCAAGGCGCTGCTAGAGCATCTATCAATACCGCCTTGGGATCCCGGGACCTGGACCCGTAGAGAGGAAGTTTGGTGTTCTGACGGGACGCCATCAGATCAAACTCTGGGGTGCCCCATAGCTGAGTCAGCTGGGCAAATACCTCCGGGTGGAGTTCCCATTCCCCCGGGTGAAAAGTCTGACGACTTAGAAAATCCGCCTCCCAGTTGTCTACTCCTGGGATGTGAATTGCTGAGAGATGGCAGGAGTGATCCTCCGCCCACCTGATTATTTTGGTTACTTCCGTCATCGCTAGGGAACTCTTTGTTCCCCCCTGATGATTGACGTAAGCTACAGTCGTGATGTTGTCCGACTGAAATCTGATGAATTCCGCCGCCTGTTGAGGCCATGCCTGAAGAGCGTTGAATATCGCCCTCAGTTCCAGAATGTTTATCGGGAGAAGAGTTTCTTCCCGAGACCATAAGCCCTGAGCTTTCAGGGAGTCCCAGACAGCACCCCAGCCTAACAGACTGGCGTCGGTCGTTACGATGATCCACTCTGGCCTGCGGAAACATATTCCTTGAGACAGGTGATCCTGAGACAACCACCAGAGAAGAGAATCTCTGGTCCCCTGGTCCAACTGAATTTGAGGAGACAAATCTGCATAATCCCCATTCCACTGTTTGAGCATGCATAGTTGCAGTGGTCTGAGGTGTATCCGAGCAAAAGGGACTATGTCCATTGCTGCAACCATTAGTCCGATTGTCTCCATGCACTGAGCCACAGATGGCCGAGGAATGGAATAAAGAGCTCGGGAAGTAGTTAAGTGTTTTAGCTTTCTGACCTCCGTCAGAAATATTTTCATTTCTACCGAGTCTATCAGGGTTCCTAGGAATGGAACTCTTGTGAGGGGGGAGAGAGAACTCTTTTTGATGTTCACCTTCCACCCGTAAGACCTCAGAAAGGCCAATACAATCTCTGTGTGAGACTTGGTTCTTTGGAAAGTTGACGCCTGAATTAAGATGTCGTCTAGGCAAGGCGCCACTGCTATGCCCCGTGGTCTTAGAACCGCCAGGAGGGACCCTAGCACCGGTTTGTGGAAGAGCCACAAACTGAAAATGCTTGTCCAGAAAGGCGACCCTGAGGAACTGGTGATGATCTTTGTGGATAGGAATGTGCAGATACGCATCCTTTAGATCCACGGTAGTCATATATTGACCCTCCTGGATCAATGGCAAGATTGTCCGAATGGTCTCCATCTTGAATGATGGGACTCTGAGGAATTTGTTTAGAATTTTGAGATCCAGGATTGGTCTGAAAGTTCCTTCTTTTTTTGGGAACCACAAAAAGGTTTGAGTAAAACCCCAGTCCTTGTTCTGCAATTGGAACTGGGTGGATCACTCACATTGTATGTAGATCTTCTACACAACGTAAAAACGCCTCTTTCTTTGTCTGATCTGTAGACAGACGAGAAATGTGGAACCTTCCCCTTGGAGGAGAGTCCTTGAATTCTAGAAGGTATCCCTGGGCTACAATCTCTAATGCCCAAGGATCATGTACATCTCTTGCCCAGGCCTGAGCGAAGAGAGAGAGTCTGCCCCCTACTAGATCCGGTCCCGGATCGGGGGCTACCCCTTCATGCTGTCTTGGAGGCAGCTGCAGGCTTTTTGGCCTGTTTACCCTTATTCCAGCCCTGGTAAGGTTTCCAGTTTGCCTTGGGCTGTGAAGCGTTACCTTCTTGCTTTGCAGCCGGAGAGGATGAAGCGGGGCCGTTCCTGAAATTGCGAAAGGAACGAAAATTAGCTTTGTTCTTTGTTTTAAAGGCTTTGTCCTGAGGGAGAGCATGGCCTTTTCCCCCGGTGATATCTGAAATAACACAATTTATGCTTACCTGATTTATTTCTCTTGTGGTGTATCCAGTCCACGGATCATCCATTACTTGTGGGATATTCTCATTCCCAACAGGAAGTTGCAAGAGGACACCCACAGCAGAGCTGTAATATAGCTCCTCCCCTAACTGTCATAGCCAGTCATTCGACCGAAAACAAGCCGAGAAAGGAGGAACCATAGGGTGCAGTGGTTACTGTAGTTTAAATTTAAAAATTACCTGCCTTAAAATGACAGGGCGGGCCGTGGACTGGATACACCACAAGAGAAATAAATTTATCAGGTAAGCATAAATCGTGTTTTCTCTTGTAAGGTGTATCCAGTCCACGGATCATCCATTACTTGTGGGATACCAATACCAAAGCTAAAGTACACGGATGAAGGGAGGGACAAGGCAGGAACTTAAATGGAAGGAACCACTGCCCGTAAAACCTTTCTCCCAAATATAGCCTCTGAAGAAGCAAAAGTATCAAATTTGTAAAACTTTGAAAAAATATGAAGCGAAGACCAAGTCGTCGCCTTGCAAATCTGATCAAAAGAAGCCTCATTTTTAAAGGCCCAAGTGGAAGCCACAGCTCTAGTGGAATGAGCTGTAATCCTTTCAGGAGGTTGCTGTCCAGCAGTCTCATAGGCTAAGCGGATTAAGCTTCTCAGTCAAAAAGAAAAAGAGGTTGCCGAAGCCTTTTGACCTCTCCTCTGTCCAGAGTAGACAACAAACAAAGCAGATGTTTGACGAAAATCTTTAGTAGCTTGTAAGTAAAACTTTAAAGCACGGACCACGTCCAAATTGTGTAACACAAGGATGGAACAACAATCTCTTGATTGATATTCTTGTTAGATACCACCTTAGGTAAGAACCCAGGTTTGGTACGCAGGACTACCTTATCCGTATGAAAAATCAGATAAGGAGAATCACATTGTAAGGCAGTTAGCTCAGAGACTCTACGAGCCGAGGAAATAGCTACCAAAAAAAGAACTTTCCAAGATAAAAGTTTGATATCTATGGAATGAAGAGGTTCAAACGGAACTCCTTGAAGAACCTTAAGAACCAAGTTTAAGCTCCATGGTGGAGCAACAAGTTTAAACACAGGCTTGATTCTAACTAAAGCCTGACAAAATGCCTGAACGTCTGGAACATCTGCCAGACGCTTAACTAGCTGACAATCCTTTTTCCAAACCTTCTTGGAGAAAAGATAATATCCTAGCAATCCTGACCTTACTCCATGAGTAACCCTTGGATTCACACCAATAAAGATATCTACGCCATACCTTATGGTAAATTTTCCTGGTGACAGGCTTTCGTGCCTGTATTAAGGTATCAATAACTGCCTCGGAGAAGCCACGCTTTGATAAAATCAAGCGTTCAATCTCCAGGCAGTCAGCCTCAGAGAAATTAGATTTGGATGGTTGAAAGGACCCTGAAGTAGAAGGTCCTGTTTCAGAGGCAGAGACCATGGTGGAAAGGATGACATGTCCACTAGATCTGCATACCAGGTCCTGCGTGGCCACGCAGGTGCTTTCAGAATCACTGATGCTCTCTCCTGCTTGATCTTGGCAATCAGTCGAGGGAGCAGAGGAAACGGTGGAAACACATAAGCCAGGTTGAAAGACCAGGGCGCTGCTAGAGCATCTATCAGTGTCGCCTTGGGATCCCTGGACCTGGATCCGTAACACGGAAGCTTGGCGTTCTGGCGAGACGCCATGAGATCCAGTTCTGGTTTGACCCAACGATGAATCAGTTGTGCAAGTGCCTCCGGATGGAGTTCCCACTCTCCCGGATGAAAAGTCTGACGACTTAGAAAATCCGCCTCCCAGTGCTCTACACCTGGGATATGGATAGCTTATAGGTGGCAAGAGTGAATCTCTGCCCAGCAAAATATTTTTTAAACTTCTAACATCTCTAGGGAACTTCTCGTTCCCCCTTGATGGTTGATGTAAGCTACAGTCGTGATGTTGTCCGACTGAAATCTGATGTACCTCAGAGTTGCTAACTGAGGCCAAGCCTGAAGAGCCTAGAATATCGCTCTTAGTTCCAGAATATTTAATGGAAGGAGAGACTCCTCCTGAGTCCAAGATCCCTGAGCCTTAAGGGAGTTCCAGACTGCACCCCAACCTAGAAGGCTGGCATCTGTCGTAACAATTGTCCAATCTGGCCTGCGAAAGGTCATACCTTTGGACAGATGGACCCGAGATAGCCACCAGAGAAGAGAATCCCTGGTCTTTTGGTCCAGATTCAGTTGAGGGGACAAATCTGTGTAATCCCCGCTCTACTGACTGAGCATGCATAGTTGCAGCGGTCTGAGATGTAAGCGTGCAAACGGCACTATGTCCATTGCCGCTACCATTAAGTCATTACTTCCATACACTGAACCACCGAAGGGCGCGGAATGGAATGAAGAACCCGGCAGGAATTTAGAAGCTTTGATAACCTGGACTCCGTCAGGTGAATTTTCATTTCTACAGAATCTATCAGAGTCCCTAGAAAGGAAACTCTTGTGAGTGGGGATAGAGAACTCTTTTCCTCGTTCACTTTCCACCCATGCGACCACAGAAATGCCAGTACTACGTCCGTATGAGACTTGGCAATTTGGAAGTTTGATGCCTGTATCAGGATGTCATCTAAATAAGGGGCTACTGCTATGCCCCGCGGCCTTAGGACCGCCATAAGTGACCCTAGAACCTTTGTAAAGATTCTTGGGGCTGTAGCTAATCCCAAAGGAAAGAGCTACAACTGGTAATGCCGGTCTTAAAAGGCAAACCTGAGAAACCGATGATGATCTTTGTGTATCGGAATGTGAAGATAAGCATCCTTTAGATCCACTGTAGTCATATATTGACCCTCCTGGATCAGTGGTAGGATGGTACGAATAGTTTCCATCTTGGACGGAACTTTGAGGAATTTGTTTAAGATCTTTAGATCCAAAATTGGTCTGAAGGTTCCCTCTTTTTTGGGAACCACAAACAGATTTGAGTAAAAACCCTGTCCCTGTTCCTCCTTTGGAACTGGATGGATCACTCCCATAACTAGGAGGTCTTGAACACAGTGTAAGAATGCCTCTCTCTTTATCTGGTGTGCAGATAATTGTAAAAGGTAAAATCTCCCTTTTGGGGGGGAAGCTTTGAAGTCCAGAAGATATCCCTGGGATATAATTTCCAACGCCCAGGGATCCTGAACATCTCTTGCACACGCCTGGGCAAAGAGTGAAAGTCTGCCCCCTACTAGATCCGTTCCCTTCATGCTGTCTTAGAGGCAGCAGCAGGCTTTTTTACCTGCTTAATTTAGCTGATTTTGAAACAAGGAAGATCTTTAACAATGATAATCCTTACAAAGATGACATTTTGTTACATACCAGATATATCGACGATATTCTGATAGTCTGGGGAGGTGAAATAATAAATCTAGAGAGATTTGTTGACAATATGAATAGTAATGATAACAATCTCAGTTTCACCTACAATGTCTCTGGTGATAGTATATCCTATTTAGATGTACTTATAGGACACAATGTGAATTCAATTGTCACAGAAGTCTATAGAAAGGAGACCTCTGGGAATACTATCTTGAGAGCTGATTCTCTACATCCCAAACATTTGAAAAAGGGAATCCCCAAAGGCCAATATATCAGGTTAATGCGTAATTGCAGCACATTAGATGGCTATTGGAAACATGCAAATGAGTTAACTGCACGTTTAGTTGATAGAGGTTATAACCTAGACTCTAATGTGCTGCAATTACGCATTAACCTGATATATTGGCCTTTGGGGATTCCCTTTTTCAAATGTTTGGGATGTAGAGAATCAGCTCTCAACATAGTATTCCCAGAGGTCTCCTTTCTATAGACTTCTGTGACAATTGAATTCACATTGTGTCCTATAAGTACATCTAAATAGGATATACTAGGAATCAACTAAAATTGCCAATTTAGTCTCTGGTTTCAATAGAGGTAATTTACTTAAGGATAAACCTAGAAATATGAGTGTGACCCATGGCAGTATGGGTATTAATTTTAATTTTATAACTAAGTTTAGTAACCAATATGATGCCATCTGTAATGTCATTAAAGTGATTGTAAATTTTTCCGGTTTTGAAGATATATTTATGAAGACAATCATCATATTAAGCATACCGCCAATATAATTTTTTAATAAAACTAGTAATATGTTTTTAATTTTATATAGTAAATATCGTTGATTTACTATACCTGCTCCTCCCACTCCCTGTTTCCTTATTTTCCTCCATATTACGTATACAGCGGTCCCACCCGCTGTTTACATATCGGCAATGCGCGCTCCCGTTTAATTCTGCCATTGCGCATGCGTTACTCCTGTTTCCGCTGTCAAACAAAATAGTATTCATTGAATCAGTACATTCAATGAATACTATCGTTGCGAAGCGAAGGACAGGATCTCCTACCCCAGCCTGTCATACCGCCAATTAGAAATAAAATACAAAACGATTGTAAGTCTCCTTCTAAACTTGAAACAAACAAATCTATTGCGCATGCGCAAAATGTACACAAGCTTTCGCTAATCAGCTGAGAACCAGAATAGAACGCAAGCGCAAAAAGGACTCATTACGTCATCCTAAGGGGGTGGGTCCCCCTGTGGTTAGAGCCGTTATTGGTTCGGAAGACGTCAATGATCATCAACACGAACGGAGCGCGAATGCCGGGTGGAGGATGAGAATAACGGGAACCAACATAAATAATTAAAAATAAAGGTATATATTGAAAAAGTTGCAAATTGATGAATGAAAGTCCAGTTTTTTATAACCAACTGTTACAGAGAACGTTAGTCAGGAAGCTGACTTTACATTCACTTTAAGAAAAGGTTACCCCTATTAGAAATGGATGATGATCTCAAGGTATTATCGAGAAATTGTAAATTTATCTCCTACAGATCTGATACTATAGGGGATAAAATTAATAAGAATCTTAGTTCTGGAGCTAATAGCAACACCTTGATGACGGTGGGTAAAACAGGTAATTGGTTGTCTAAAAAATGTGGTTTCTACAAATGTGGAGTGAGACCGTGCAAGAGCTGTGATTTTGCTCTTGTAGGGGATACTTTCCATTCATCAAATACTAATACAATCTATAACATTAGGGAACGTATCAATTGTAGCTCTACATTTGTGGTGTACCTCATTACTTGTTTACATTGCAATTTTCAGTATGTGGGTCTTACCTCTAGGGGCTTAAAGGATAGGATTAGAGAACATCTTTTGTCCCTAGAGGCAGATGTACCAAAAACACCAGTGGCAAAGCATTTTTTCGAACATGTTGATAAATTTAGGTATTTTCGTTTCCAGGGTATTGAACAAGTAAAAATGAATTCCAGAGGTGGTGACAGATATAAGGCTCTAAGTGAGAGAGAGATCTATTGGATCTATACTTTAAAAACTGGCTCCCCCTCAGGGATTAATAAAATAAGTGACATTAAACTGTTCATTGATGCCTAAAAAACATAATTTATGCTTACCTGATAAATTCCTTTCTTCTGTTGTGTGATCAGTCCACGGGTCATCATTACTTCCTGGATATAACTCCTCCCCAACAGGAAATGCAAGAGGATTCACCCAGCAGAGCTGATATAGCTCCTCCCCTCTACGTCAGTCCCAGTCATTCGACCAAGAATCAACGAGAAAGGAGTAACCAAGGGTGAAGTGGTGACTGGAGTATAATTTAAAAGATATTTACCTGCCTTAAAAACAGGGCGGGCCGTGGACTGATCACACAACAGAAGAAAGGAATTTATCAGGTAAGCATAAATTATGTTTTCTTCTGTTATGTGTGATCAGTCCACGGGTCATCATTACTTCCGGGATACCAATACCAAAGCAAAAGTACACGGATGACGGGAGGGATAGGCAGGCTCATTATACAGAAGGAACCACTGCCTGAAGAACCTTTCTCCCAAAAATAGCCTCCGAAGAAGCAAAAGTGTCAAATTTGTAAAATTTGGAAAAAGTATGAAGCGAAGACCAAGTTGCAGCCTTGCAAATCTGTTCAACAGAGGCCTCATTCTTAAAGGCCCAAGTGGAAGCCACAGCTCTAGTGGAATGAGCTGTAATTCTTTCAGGAGGCTGCTGTCCAGCAGTCTCATAGGCTAAACGTATTATGTTACGAAGCCAAAAAGAGAGAGAGGTAGCAGAAGCTTTTTGACCTCTCCTCTGTCCAGAATAAACGACAAACAGGGAAGAAGTTTGACGAAACTCTTTAGTTGCCTGCAAGTAGAACTTGAGGGCACGAACTACATCCAGATTGTGTAGAAGACGTTCCTTCTTTGAAGAAGGATTTGGACACAAGGATGGAACAACAATCTCTTGATTGATATTCCTGTTAGTAACTACCTTAGGTAAGAACCCAGGTTTAGTACGCAGAACTACCTTGTCTGAGTGAAAAATCAGATAAGGAGAATCACAATGTAATGCTGATAACTCAGAGACTCTTCGAGCCGAGGAAATAGCCATTAAAAACAGAACTTTCCAAGATAACAATTTTATATCAATGGAATGAAGGGGTTCAAACGGAACCCCCTGTAAAACGTTAAGAACTAAGTTTAAACTCCATGGTGGAGCAACAGCTTTAAACACAGGCTTGATCCTAGCTAAAGCCTGACAAAAGGCCTGGACGTCTGGATTTTCTGACAGACGCCTGTGTAACAAGATGGACAGAGCTGAAATCTGTCCCTTTAATGAACTAGCCGATAAACCCTTTTCTAAGCCCTCTTGTAGAAAGGACAAGATCCTAGAGATCCTAACCTTACTCCAGGAGTAACGTTTGGATTCACACCAGTATAGGTATTTACGCCATATTTTATGGTAAATCTTTCTGGTAACAGGCTTCCTAGCCTGTATCAGGGTATCAATAACCGACTCAGAAAAACCACGTTTTGATAAAATCAAGCGTTCAATTTCCAAGCAGTCAGTTTCAGAGAAGTTAGATTTTGATGTTTGAACGGACCCTGTATCAGAAGGTCCTGTCTTAGAGGTAGAGACCAAGGTGGACAGGATGACATGTCCACTAGATCTGCATACCAAGTCCTGCGTGGCCATGCAGGTGCTATTAGAATCACTGATGCTCTCTCCTGTTTGATTTTGGCAATCAATCGAGGAAGCAGCGGGAAGGGTGGAAACACATAAGCCATCCCGAAGTTCCAAGGTGCTGTCAAGGCATCTATCAGAACCGCACCCGGATCCCTGGATCTGGACCCGTAGTGAGGAAGTTTGGCGTTCTGGCGAGACGCCATGAGATCTATCTCTGGTTTGCCCCAACGTCGAAGTATTTGGGCAAAGACCTCCGGATGAAGTTCCCACTCCCCCGGATGAAAAGTCTGGCGACTCAAGAAATCCGCCTCCCAGTTCTCCACTCCCGGGATGTGGATTGCTGACAGGTGGCAAGAGTGAGACTCTGCCCATCGAATTATCTTTGATACTTCCATCATTGCTAGGGAGCTTTTTGTCCCTCCCTGATGGTTGATGTAAGCTACAGTCGTGATATTGTCCGACTGAAACCTGATGAACCCCCGAGTCGTTAATTGGGGCCAAGCCAGAAGGGCATTGAGAACTGCTCTCAATTCCAGAATGTTTATTGGAAGGAGACTCTCCTCCTGATTCCATAATCCCTGAGCCTTCAGAGAATTCCAGACAGCGCCCCAACCTAGTAGGCTGGCGTCTGTTGTTACAATTGTCCAGTCTGGCCTGCTGAATGGCATCCCCCTGGACAGGTGTGGCCGATGAAGCCACCATAGAAGAGAATTTCTGGTCTCTTGATTCAGATTCAGAGTAGGGGACAAATCTGAGTAATCCCCATTCCACTGACTTAGCATGCATAATTGCAGCGGTCTGAGGTGTAGGCGTGCAAAAGGTACTATGTCCATTGCCGCTACCATTAAGCCGATCACCTCCATGCATTGAGCTACTGACGGGTGTTGAATGGAATGAAGGACACGGCATGCATCTTGAAGTTTTGTTAACCTGTCCTCTGTCAGGTAAATCTTCATTTCTACAGAATCTATAAGAGTCCCCAAGAATGGAACTCTTGTGAGAGGAAAAAGAGAACTCTTCTTTTCGTTCACTTTCCATCCATGCGACCTTAGAAATGCCAGAACTAACTCTGTATGAGACTTGGCAGTTTGAAAGCTTGAAGCCTGTATTAGAATGTCGTCTAGATACGGAGCTACCGAAATCCCTCGCGGTCTTAGTACCGCCAGGAGGGCACCTAGAATCTTTGTGAAGATTCTTGGGGCCGTAGCCAATCCGAATGGAAGAGCTACAAACTGGTAGTGCCTGTCTAGGAAGGCAAACCGTAGATACCGGTGATGATCTTTGTGGATCGGTATGTGAAGGTAAGCATCTTTTAAATCCACTGTGGTCATGTACTGACCCTTTTGGATCATGGGCAAGATTGTCCGAATAGTTTCCATTTTGAACGATGGAACTCTTAGGAATTTGTTTAGAATCTTTAAATCTAAGATTGGTCTGAAGGTTCCCTCTTTTTTGGGAACCACAAACAGGTTTGAGTAGAACCCTTGTCCTTGTTCCGACCGCGGAACCGGATGGATCACTCCCATTAATAACAGATCTTGTACACAGCGTAGAAACGCTTCCTTCTTTATCTGGTTTGTTGACAATCTTGACAGATGAAATCTCCCTCTTGGGGGAGATAATTTGAAGTCTAGAAGGTATCCCTGAGATATGATCTCTAGCGCCCAGGGATCCTGAACATCTCTTGCCCAGGCCTGGGCGAAGAGAGAAAGTCTGCCCCCCACTAGATCCGGTCCCGGATCGGGGGCTCTCGGTTCATGCTGTCTTTGGGGCAGCAGCAGGTTTCCTGGCCTGTTTGCCCTTGTTCCAGGACTGGTTGGGCTTCCAGCCTTGCCTGTAACGAGCAACAGCTCCTTCCTGTTTTGGTGCAGTGGAGGTTGATGCTGCTCCTGTTTTGAAATTCCGAAAGGGACGAAAATTAGACTGTCTAGCCTTAGCTTTGGCTTTGTCTTGAGGTAGGGCGTGGCCCTTACCTCCTGTAATGTCAGCGATAATTTCTTTCAAACCGGGCCCAAATAAGGACTGCCCCTTGAAAGGTATATTAAGTAATTTGGACTTAGAAGTAACATCAGCTGACCAGGATTTTAGCCACAGTGCCCTACGTGCCTGTATGGCGAATCCTGAGTTCTTAGCCGTAAGTTTGGTTAAATGTACTACGGCCTCCGAAATGAATGAATTAGCTAGTTTAAGGACTCTAAGCCTGTCCATAATGTCGTCTAGCGTATATGAACTAAGGTTCTCTTCCAGAGACTCAATCCAAAATGCTGCCGCAGCCGTAATCGGCGCGATACATGCAAGGGGTTGCAAAATAAAACCTTGTTGAACAAACATTTTCTTAAGGTAACCCTCCAATTTTTTATCCATTGGATCTGAAAAGGCACAGCTATCCTCCACCGGGATAGTGGTACGCTTAGCTAGAGTAGAAACTGCTCCCTCCACCTTAGGGACCGTTTGCCATAAGTCCCGAGTGGTGGCGTCTATTGGAAACATCTTTCTAAATATTGGAGGGGGTGAGAACGGCACACCGGGTCTATCCCACTCCTTAGTAACAATTTCAGTTAATCTCTTAGGTATAGGAAAAACGTCAGTACTCGCCGGTACCGCAAAGTATTTATCCAACCTACATAGTTTCTCTGGTATTGCAACGGTGTTACAATCATTGAGAGCTGCTAAGACCTCCCCTAGTAATACACGGAGGTTCTCCAATTTAAATTTAAAATTTGAAATATCTGAATCCAATCTGTTTGGATCAGAACCGTCACCCACAGAATGAAGCTCTCCGTCCTCATGCTCTGCAAGCTGTGACGCAGTATCAGACATGGCCCTAGTATTGTCAGCGCACTCTGTTCTCACCCCAGAGTGATCACGCTTGCCTCTTAGCTCAGGTAATTTAGACAAAACTTCAGTCATAACAGTAGCCATATCTTGTAATGTTATCTGCAATGGCCGCCCAGATGTACTAGGCGCCATAATATCACGCACCTCCCGGGCGGGAGATGCAGGTACTGCCGCGTGAGGCGAGTTAGTCGGCATAACTCTCCCCTCGCAGATTGGTGAAATTTGTTCACATTGTACAGATTGACTTTTATTTAAAGTAGCATCAATACAGTTAGTACATAAATTTCTATTGGGCTCCACCTTGGCATTGGAACAAATGACACAGATATCCTCTGAGTCAGACATGTTTAACACACTAGCAATAACTTGCAACCTGGTTATAATCTTTTTTAGCAAAAACGTACTGTGCCTCAAAGAGGTACTTAAACGATTAAATGATTAAATGACAGTTGAGATAAAAAACTGAGAACAGTTATAGCATCAACTTTAAAACAACACAACTTTTAGCAAAGGTTTTGTTCCCATTAGTAAGATAACATAACTAAATTTGACATAAAAATTATTGAGTAACGTCTTTATCCACAGTCAATATAAAAAATTCTCACAGCTCTGCTGAGAGAATGTACCTCCCTTCAAGAAGTTTGAAGACCCCTGAGATCTGTCAGAGATGAACCGGATCATGCAGGAAAAATAATAGCTGACTGGAAATTGTTGATGCGTAGCAAAGAGCGCCAAAAACGGCCCCTCCCTCTCACACACAGCAGTGAAGAGAAACGAAACTGTCACAATTCAAAATAAACTACTGCCAAGTGGAAAATAAAGCCCAAACATTTATTTACTCAGTACCTCAGCAGTGTAAACGATTCTACATTCCAGCAAAAACGTTTAACATGATATAATACTTATTAAAAAGATTAGTGACCTTTAACAAAGTAGTTCCGGTGAAGTACCATTCCCAGAATACTGAAGTGTATACATACATGTCATTATAACGGTATAGCAGGATTTTCTCATCAATTCCATTCAGAAAATAAAAACTGCTACATACCTCAATGCAGATTCATCTGCCCCTGTCCCCTGATCTGAAGCTTTTACCTCCCTCAGATGGCCGAGAACAGCAATATGATCTTAACTACTCCGGTTAAAATCATAGTAAAAACTCTGGTAGATTCTTCCTCAAAGTCTGCCAGAGAAGTAATAACACGCTCCGGTGCTATTATAAAATAACAAACTTTTGATTGAAGTCATAAAAACTAAGTATAATCACCATAGTCCTCTCACACATCCTATCTAGTCGTTGGGTGCAAGAGAATGACTGGGACTGACGTAGAGGGGAGGAGCTATATCAGCTCTGCTGGGTGAATCCTCTTGCATTTCCTGTTGGGGAGGAGTTATATCCAGGAAGTAATGATGACCCGTGGACTGATCACACATAACAGAAGAAATGTAAATACATATTTCATGTTCCATTCATTGGTGTAAGTATAACTTCAAATTTTCATTGCTATTTTTAAGACTGGGTAATAATGTGAATAATGTGATGTTTTGAATTAAATTAATGGACATTCTTATTTCACATTATATATTCAGTCCCAATGTTGTTATCAAGTCTATTAATAAGTTTCTGAATTTGTAGATATACAATCATATCCTATATACGATCACGGCTCTATTCAGATAAGTATAGTTGTTACATAGTAACACATTCCCGCATTTGCCCTAAGATATTTTTGCTTGCATTTGACTTTTATACTGTGGGGAATATTTCAATACGGGATTCTGTTACTTTAAATGTAATGACAGTTGCACTATTTGTTTGCTTAGGGGTTCCGCTATTCAGTACTTTGATGAATTACTCTTTTTAGAATTGGTGTTTTGTTTTAATGATCTTTTGAATGTACATGATTATTCAGAATGTATTTGTATCAACTTTATTGATAATGAAAATTATCTTGTTTGTGGATTGTTGAGACGTAGGTGAGAACACTGTATGCCGATTGGCTACTCACCTTTGCTACCTGTGATTTAACAGCTGTTTGTAACACCTTTTCCCCAGCTCTGATGAACCGCTTGTGAAGCGGGAAACGCGTCAGTGGGTTTGTTTTGCTTTGCCTGTAATGTTATACACGTTTTGAGATGTATTAAATACAATTTTACTTGCAAATCTCTCACAGTCCTTCTTTACACCACTGCTGCGAAATTTGTTTCCTTTCTGTGACTTTTAAATTAGGGGTTTGGAGAGCCCTAGCAGCAATGGAAGTACATGCCTGCTAAACCGGTATCACGCTGGTACTCAGGAAGGCCCTGGATTGTAACACTCTGTGCATACTGATGTTCGGTGCTTGAATGTGAAAACAGGACTGCCATCATTTCAGCAACTGAATATTACAGGCTCATTCTACACTGAGAGGGTGCAATCTGGGTGAGTCCTTACCTTTTTGCTATTTATACTTGGAAATTCTACTATACAGGTGACGTCCGCATGAGTGGGACTCATTGATAGAGTCGGTTTCACCTACATGTACATTACGTATAATACCATTTGTTGTATATATTGCATCAATGCTGAGAAGTCTTACTGTGTGATCGACCTTTTTTCCATGTCAGGTTTGGTCTCCAGACCGTCTTGGATTGAGCAAAAGTTCCCTCTTGTTTATTATTAGAGGAAGTTGATGCCGCACATGCCTTGAAGTTTTGAAAGGCATAAAAATTAGACTGTTTGGCCTTAGATTTGGACCTGTCCTGAGGAAGGACATGGCCTTTTCCTCCAGTGATATCAGCAATAATCTCCTTCAACCAGGCCCGAATAGGGTCTGCCCCTTGAAGGGAATGTTAAGTAGCTTAGATTTTGAAGTCACGTCAGCTGACCATGATCTAAGCCATAGCGCTCTGCGCGCCTGTATAGCAAAACCAGAATTCTTAGCCGTTAGTTTAGTCAAATGAACAATGGCATCAGAATAAAAGAATTGGCTAGCTTAAGTGCTCTAAGTTTGCCAAGTATGTCATCCAATGGAGTCGCTACCTGTAAAGCCTCTTCCAGAGACTCAAACCAGTACGCCGCAGCAGCAGTGACAGGGGCAATGCATGCAAGGGGCTGTAGGATAGAACCTTGTTGAATAAATATTTTCTTAAGGTAACCTCTAATTTTTTATCCATTGGATCTAAAAAAAAAAGCACAACTGTCCTCGACAGGGATAGTAGTACGCTTTACTAGAGTAGAAACTGCTCCCTCCACCTTAGGGACTGTCTGCCATAAGTCCCATGTGATGGCGTCTATTGGAAACATTTTTCTAAAAATAGGAGGGGAAGAGAACGGCACACCTGGTCTATCCCATTCCTTATTAATAATTTCTGTAAACCTTTTAGGTATTTGGAAAAACATCAGTACACACCGGCACTGCAAAGTATTTATCCAGTCTACACAATTTCTCTGGCACTGCAATGGTATCACAGTCATTCAGAGCAGCTAAAACCTCCCTAAGCAACACGCGGAGGTGTTCAAGCTTAAATTTAAATGTAGAAATATTAGAATCAGGTATCTTTCCTGAGTCATTAACATCACCCACTGACTGAAGCTCTCTTTCCTCAGCTTCTGCATATTGTGAGGCAGTATCAGACATGGTTCTTAAAGCGTCAGTATGCTCTGCATTTTGTCTCACCCCAGAGCTATCTCGCTTACCTCTAAGTTCAGGTAGTCTGGCTAATACCGCTGACAGTGTATTATCCATGACTGCCGCCATGTCTTGTAAAGTAAACGCTATGGGCGCCCTAGATGTACTTGGCGCCATTTGAGCGCGAGTCCCTTAAGCGGGAGTCAAAGGGTCTGACACGTGGGGAAAGTTAGTCGGCATAACTTCCCCCTCGTCAGATTCCTCTGGTGATACATTTTTTAAAGACAGAAAATGATCTTTATTGCATAAAATGAAATCAGTACATTTGGTACACATTCTAAGAGGGGGTTCCACCATGGCTTTTAAACATAATAAACAAGGAGTTTCTTCTATGTCAGACATGTTTATACAGAATAGCAATGAGACTAGCAAGCTTGGAAAACACTTTAAATCAAGTTAACAAGCAAATATAAAAAACGGTACTGTGTCTTTAAGAGAAACAAATTTTGTCAGAATTTGAAAAACAGTGAAAAAATGCAGTAAATCAAACGAAATGTTTACAGTGTGTATAATAGGCTAACAGAGCATTGCACCCACTTGCAAATGGATGATTAACCCCTTAGTTCAAAAACCGGATCAAAAAAACGAAATAGACGTTTTTTAACAGTCACAACCAACTGCCACAGCAAGCTGTGGCCCTACCTTCCCCAATAAACGACTTTGGAAAGCCTTTGGGCCCTTAAGAGATGTCCTATAGCATTCAGAGGGCCTTTGAGGGAAGCTGGATGTCACAGTTTGTAATTTTAACTGCACCAACTGTAACTTTTATACTACAACAGTGGAAATTGTTTCTAGTCAAAATTTAAGCCAGCCATGTGGAAAAAACTAGGCCCCAATAAAGTTTTATCACCAAAGCATATATAAAAACGATTAAACATGCCAGCAAACGTTTTATATTGTAAATATCATAAGGGTATTACCCCTGGGAGTAAGCATGATACCAGTCGTTATTAAATCACTGTATTCAGGCTTAACTTACATTAATCCGGTATCAGCAGCATTTTCTAGTGTTTTCCATCTCTAGAAAAAATTATAACTGCACATACCTGATAGCAGAATAAACTGCACGCCATTCTCTCGCTGAAGTTACCTCATCTGTGTAATCCCCTCAGACATATGTGAGAATAGCAATGGATCTTAGTTACAACCTGCTAAGATCATAGAAACCTCAGGCAGATTCTTCTTCTATTTACTGCCTGAGATAAAATAGCACAACTCCGGTACTATTTAAAAATAACAAACTTTTGATTGAAGAAAATAAACTAGCTATATTTAACCACTCTCTCCTACAATGTCCTTGCTTGTTGAGAGTTGCAAGAGAATGACTGGGTATGACAGTTAGGGGAGGAGCTATATTACAGCTCTGCTGTGGGTATCCTCTTGCAACTTCCTGTTGGGAATGAGAATATCCCACAAGTAATGGATGATCCGTGGACTGGATACACCTTACAAGAGAAAATCTCTTTCAATTCAGGCCCGAATAGGGTCTTCCCTTTCAAAGGAATGTTCAAAAGCTTGGATTTAGACGACACATGGGCCGACCAGGACTTTAGCCATAGTGCCCTGCGCGCCAAAATGGCGAAACCTGAAAAAAAAATGTTGCCGCTAACTTTGCTCTTTGGAAAGAGGCGTCAGTGATAAAAGAATTAGCTAGCTTTAGAGCCTTAATTCTATCCATAATTTCCTCATATGAGGTCTCCGTCTGGAGCGAGTCTTCCAGCGCCTCAAACCAGAAAGCAGCTGCAGTAGTTACAGGAATAATGCAGGCAATAGGTTGGAGAAGAAAACCTTGTTGAACAAAAATTTTCTTAAGTAAACCCTCTAACTTCTTATCCATAGGGTCTTTAAAAGCACAACTGTCTTCAATTGGTATGGTTGTGCGTTTAGCTAGTGTAGAAACAGCCCCCTCCACCTTAGGGACCGTCTGCCACGAGTCCCGCATGGGGTCAGATATGGGGAACATTTTCTTAAAAACAGGAGGGGGGACAAAAGGGACACCTGGCCTATCCCACTCCCTAGTAACGATATCCGCAATCCTCTTAGGGACCGGAAACGCATCCGTGTAAACAGGGACCTCTAGGTACTTTCTCTGGGATCACCAAAGCGTCACAGTCATCCAGAGTAGCTAATATCTCCCTAAGTAAAACACGGAGATGTTCTAGTTTAAATTTAAAAGCCAATGTATCTTAATCTGTCTGGGGAGGAACCCTTCCTGAATCAGAGACTTCTCCCTCAGACATCAAATCCCTCGCTCCCACTTCAGAGCATTGTGAGGGTATATCGGATACGGCTACCAAAGCGTCAGAATGCTCATAATCTGTTCTTAAAACAGAGCTATCACGCTTTGCAGGTAACACGGGCAGTTTAGATAAGAAGGCTGTAAGAGAATTATCCATGACTGCCGCTAAGTCTTGTAATGTAAAAGGGTTAGGCGCACTAGAGGTACTAGGCGTCGCTTGCGCGGGCGTAACTGGTTGTGACACTTGGGGAGAGGCAGACGGGCTACCCTCGTTACCTTCAGTCTGAGAATCATCTTGGGCCACATTCTTAAGTGCAACAATATGATCTTTAAAGTGTATAGACATATCAGTCAGTACAAGTGGGACACATTCTGAGAGGGGGTTCCACCATGGCTTCTAAACACATTGAACAAGGATTTTCTTTAGTGTCCGACATGTTTAACAGACTAGTAGAGTACACAAACAGGCTTGGAATCACTTTAATCAAATAAAAAACACAATTTGAAAAAAACATTACTGTGCCTTTAAGAGATAAAAAGAGCACACAATTTTACAAAACGGTGAAAAATGCAGCAATCTTTCTGAATTTTCACAGTATGTAGCTAAAGCCTTAATAAGATTGTGCCCCAAGTTTCAAAACGATCAACCCCTTAATGCCCAAACCGGAGCAGCCTAAAGCCAACACCTGGTTAAATCACTACAGCACCTTGCCACAGCCTTGCTGTGGCCCTACCTTCCCTTAGGGATCAGATTTGGGGGAATATAGCTTCTTTTAGGCCTTCAAACATCAGCAGGACCCTCCATGTGAAACCGCATGAGCTTATCTGCAATTCTAACTGTGCATCTGAGGCAATTAGGCCCCTCCCACTCTACTCAGGAGTGATTTACTATGCCTCACAGCTCCAAAGTGACTAAAAAACAGCCATGTGGTAATAACCCCAGAAAAAAAAACCAAAAGGGCTTTCAAAGTGTTTTTCCTTAGCAAAACAATCGATTGCCCTGCATAAGTGTCAACCAGTATATTAGCCCTATTATGTAAGCATTCAATTCCTTACTAAGTCTGTGAACATAGCTTACCCTCCCCTCATGGGGATCTTGTCAGTCTTCTAGCATTATCTCAGTCTTGTCTAGAAATAAATGACTGAACATACCTTATTGCAGATCACCCTGCAAACTGTTCCCCCCAACTGAAGTTTTCTGGTACTCCTCAGTCCTGTGTGGGAACAGCAGTGGATTTTAGTTACAACTTGCTAAAATCATTTTCCTCTCAGCAGAAATCTTCATCACTTTTCTGCTAGAGAGTAAATAGTACAAACCGGTACCATTTAAAATAACAAACTTTTGATTGAAGATAATAAAACTACAATTCTAACACCACATTCACTTTACACTCCCGAGAGAGACCCTAGTGCTTAGAGCCAGCAAAGAGAATGACTGGGGGGTGGAGCTAGAGGGGGAGCTATATGGACAGCTTTGCTGTGTGCTCTCTTTGCTACTTCCTGTAGGGAATGAGAATATCCCACAAGTAAAGGATGAATCCGTGGACTGGATACACCTTGCAAGAGAAATAAGGACATTGTTGGATTTTACATTTTTAATTTAAAAATTTTCGTAGGGGGATCTGCAAGGCCCCAAAGTATGAACAAAAACACTAATTTCTAACAGAAATTAGCACTTTTATTCAATTTTGAAATTACAGCCCAAGATGTCTTATGGCGAATCTCACTTGACAAAAAGACAGAGCTACAGTCATTAAAGGGACATAAAACAAGTTGGGATAGAGACAAAATATAAATAAATATAATATGTACTTTAATTACTTTACCTGCAAATTTATACTGCAGTGCCTCACCATTAACCCTTGAATTGTACAGCTCTAACTCCCCCAACAAAATTCCTTATATCAGTGCTTGACAAATGTGTTTAAAAATTAGGAGTCAGTAAGAATATTTAGGAGCCAGGCATATTTTTAGGAGCCAGACCGTTGGATTTGTATATAGACATATGGAGAATAACCCAAAAAGTTAGGAGCCAGGGGTAAAATTCTAGGAGCCAGTGGCTACCAGGCTCCTGGGTTTGTCGAGCCCTGCCTTATATGCCTAGAAACAAATAAGCTGCTGTGAACTCAGTTAAAATACAATTGGTGATGCTAACCACTGATAAGGGCAGGTGGATCAGACTTCTCCAGACAACATAGCTATGTAACTAATTTGGCTTATTTTTGAAAATGAATTTAAAATACTTGCCAGCAATTTAAAAAAAAAAAAAAGTGATATTTTTACTAAATTAGCCCTTTTCACTGCCCCAGAAATGCATTGGCAGATAAACATGAGCAACTGCAGTGATCCAGCAGTCCCTGTGTAGAATGTTGCATTCCATCATTTCTAGGGCAGTAAAAAAAAAAAAATGGAGAAAAATAGTGCAAATCAAATAATGAAAGTACATTGCAAAGTTTGTTTTTAAAAAAACACAATGGTGATTTTTTTTTTTTAAACAAACAAACTTTGCAATGTATTTTCATTACTTGTTTTGTTCTGTTTTCCTCCAATTTTTTACTGCCCTAGAAATTATGGAATTCAACATTCTACACAGTGATTGCTGGATCACTGCAAGTGCTCATTTATATCTGCCAATGGATTCTAGCATTTCTGGGGCAGTAAAGAAAAAAAATAAAACAGTAAAATAGGGCAAATCAAATAATGAAAGTCAAAGTACATTGCAAAGTTTGTTTTTTTAAAACACACAATGGTGAATGGTTTTTTTTTTGTTATGTTTTTAAATAAACTTTGCAATGCTAGAATCGATTTGCGGATATACATGAGCTCCTGCAGTGATCCAGCAATCACTGTGTAGAATGTCGCATTCCATCAATTGGCAGTGAAAAAAGACAAAAAAATTATGGAAAATAAGGCAAATAAATTTATGAAAATGCAATGCAAAAGTGTGCAATAACAGGTCACACACAGTTTTAATTAATGCAAAAATATCCGATTTATTTTCACAATATCCTGTTACTGAGAGAAAATAATTCACGCAATCCTAAATTACAAGCAGCTGAAAAATGGGATTTAACATTGAATAGTCTGGCAATTTAAAATGTTAAACATCTCAGATTTAAATGATTTGTCTGTATATGTGTTTATATAATACTCTGCAGAATAGTGCCATTAGTTTTACATTTACCAAACTATTCAATGTTAACCCCTTAGTGACCAGACCACTTTTCAATTTGTTGATCATCTGGGACCAAGGCTATTTTTGCATTTCTGCGATGTTTGTGTTTAACTGTTATTTTCCTCTTACTCATTTACTGTACCCACACATATTATATACCGTTTTTCTCGCCATTAAATGGACTTTCTAAAGATACCATTATTTTCATCATATCTTATAATTTACTATAAAAAAATTGTAAAATATTAGGAAAAAATGAAAAAAAAAAAAACACACTTTTTCTAACTTTGAGCCCCAAAATCTCTAACACATCTACAACCACCATAAAATACCAATGCTATAAACAGTTTCTAAATTTTGTCTTGAGTTTAGAAATACGCAATGTTTACATGTTCTTTGCAAGTTATAGGGCAATAAGTACAAGTAGCACTTTGCTATTTCAAAACCATGTTTTTTCAAAATTGGCGATAGTTACATTGTAACACCAATATCTGTCAGGAATCCCTGATTAACCCTTCAAATGTATATATTTTTTAAAAGAAGACAACCTAAGGTATTAAACTTGGGGTATTTTGACTTTTTTCATGCAACCATTTTACCACCAATCTATGCCAAAGTTTGGGCGGGGAAAAAAATAATTAGATTTTTTGACAAATAGCAATTTAAGAATACATTTACTGATAAAATGTTAAGGGTTACTGCCAAATAACACCCTAATATGTCTTCAGTAGCATCTCCTGGGTACAGTGATACCACCCATGTATAGGTGTGTCGGGTTCTCTGTGGGCTATTTTTAGAGAGCACATTCCAGTTTTTCAACTTGGAATTTTCACATCGGTCATCATGCACCCATGTCCTATTTGGGACATTTCTGAAGCTGGCCAATGGAATTTACCCCCATCAAACCATATATTTTTGAAAAGTAGACACCCTAGGGTATTTCAAATGCTGGTATTTTAACACTTTCCATGCACTAATTCAACCACTAGTCTTTGTCAAACTTTTGGGTAGTCATTTTTTTGTGTTATTTTTCACACACATTGTACTTTAGGCATGTATTTTCAGTTCCTGTTATGTGTTACTGCCAAAAACCACCTCAATATGTGTTCAACAACATCTCCTGAGTACAGTGATACCACCTATGTATAGGTGTGTCGGGTTCTCTGGGGGCTAAATGGCCTTATTTTTAGGTAGCGCATTCCAGTTTTTCAACTTGGAATTTTCACATCGGTCATCATGCACCCATGTCCTATTTGGGACATTTCTGAAGCTGGCCAATGTAATTTACCCCCATCAAACCATATATTTTTGAAAAGTAGACACCCTAGGGTTTTTCAAATGCTGGTATTTAAACACTTTCCATGCACTAATTCAACCACCAGTCTCTGTCAAACTTTTGGGTAGTCATTTTTTTGTGTTATTTTTCACACACATTGTACTTTAGGCATGGATTCTCAGTTCCTGTTATGTGTTACTGCCAAAAAACACCTCAATATGTGTTCAACAACATCTCCTGAGTACAGTGATACCACCCATGTATAGGTGTGTTGGGTTCTCTAGGGGCTAAAAGGCCTTATTTTTAGGAAGCCCATTCCATTTTTTCCACTTTGAATTTTCACATCCCATGCACCCATGTCCTATTTAAGACATTTCTGAAGCCGGCCAATGTAATTTACCTCAATCAAACCATATATTTTTGAAAAGTAGACATCCTAGGGTATTTCAAATGCAGGTATTTTAACACTTTCCATGCACTAATTCAACCACTAGTCTTTGTCAAACTATTGGGCATTCATATTTTTGTGTTATTGTTCACATACATTGTACTTTAGACATGGATTCACAGCTCCTGTTATGTGTTACTACCAAAGAAGACACCAATATGTGGTCACCAACATCTCCTGAGTTCAGTGATACCACCTATGCATAGGTTTGGTGGCTTGTTTGGGGGGTGCAATGCCAAATGTCTGACATGCGTTTTTGATTTTTTTTCACATTTAACATATTTTCTTTGCCTATCGTCTTTTTGGGGGGTCTTTTAACATACCCCAATTTATTTGTTTTCCATGAATGTGCATATATTTGAAAAGTTGACACCCCAAGGTATTGTATATGGTGTGCTTTGATGCCTTTGAAGCAACCGTTTTAGCCCAAAAAATTGGAGAAAGTGTATGGTGGTTATTTTTCAATTTTAATTTTTACAGACACATTCTTTTTGACTATGATTTAGGAGAGACTGTTGTAAGTTATTGCAAAAGAATACTTCAGGTTGTTTTCTGCAAGGCACCCTGAGTACACCTATGCCCCCCATGCATAGGTTTGCCAGGATTTTGGGAAGGTTATGTTACAATGTTATGACTTGTGATTTTAGTTATTAACAATGAGAGTATTTCTTCTGATAGGCCTATCTTTAGTTTGGGGCCTATCACATACCCCACTTTTATTTATTGCCATGAAAGTGTATATTTTTGAAATGTTGACACACAAAGGTATTGTATATGGTGTGCTTTGATGCCTTTGAAGCAACCGTTTTAGCCCAAAAAATTGGAGAAAGTGTATGATGGTTATTTTTCAATTTTAACTTTTAAAAACGCATTGCTTTTTGACTATGATTTAGGAGAGACTGTTGTAAGTTATTGCAAAAGAATACTTCAGGTTGTTTTCTGCAAGGCACCCTGAGTACACCTATGCCCCCCACTTTTATTTATTGCCATGAAAGTATATATTTTTGAAATGTTGACACCCCAAGGTATTGTATATGGTGTGCTTTGATGCCTTTGAAGCAACCGTTTTAGCCCAAAAAATTGGAGAAAGTATATGGTGGTAATTTTTCAATTTTCATTTTTACAGACACATTGCTTTTTGACTATGATTTAGGAGAGACTGTTGTAAGTTATTACAAAAACATACTTCAGGTTGTTTTTTGCAAGGCACCCTGAGAACACCTATGTCCCCCATGCATAGGTTTGACAGGGGTTTTGGTTAAAAAAAAAAAAAACAGGCCCAATTTTAGAAAAAAATAGAGTAGTGAAATGTAAAAATCTGGGGAGGCTTCCGGAAGTGGGAGGAGCGGTGAGAGAGGCAGTGTGAGACGCGCAAAATCTGGCGTCCTGGAGGAGTACGAGGCACCGTTCACCACCACCCACCACGATCCTTTGGCCATAGGTGTAGAGCGAGACACTGCACCGGCCCCTAGCTGCTAAGTAATTGAGCAGCAGCGGACATCTGGAGCCCTCCACAGCCGCCCGGTCCAGTCGCTGGGGCCACAGCTTGTATCCGGTATCTTGGCGAGGACGGTAAGGAGGAGGACCTACCTGTCTACTGGAGAGACCTAAAGAGATTGCGATCTAGCCGTCAGAGGGACCTCAGGCTCTGAATTGAAGGAGATACGTTGCTGCAGGTCGATAAAGTGCAGAAACAGTGCTGATTGGAGACGTAGCTGAGGTACTCCCAAGACCCTAAGGTGGCCTGTGCTGGGGGGAGGTGGGTTATACTGCCCCACTCCTTAACGGGCTGCCTGGGATAGGAGCTACTGCATGTCGTAGATAACCAGCCTTCAACCAGTGCTGAGAGAAACCGAAGTCAGCATCTATACATTGAGGCCTCACAGAAACCCAGGGAGAGGAACAAGGAGGGAACAAAAAAAAAAAAAAAAAAAAAGGAGAAGAAAGTGTTTGCTTCCATCTATAAATGGCCCTGGGCTTCATTCTACTGGCACCTATCGTATTTGAATAAAGAGAAGGAGATTGATTCAAGAAAAGGACAGATAAGTACTTTCTGAATTTATTTATGTTGAAGATTTTCTGCTGTACACTCTTAAAAAGGGGGAATTTAAAAATACAGAGAGAGAGCACAAGAGAAAAAAAGAACTTTCTCCTATAAAGTCAATAAGGGGCAAATTGGTTGACATATCCATTGGTGGAGTTCTTTGTCTAAAAACTTTTTACTCTTTTTTTTTGCTGGTGAATGCCCCTTCCCTTAACTGTGGCAGATTAAAGATCCTGGTATTACCCCTTTTGCTGGAAGAAAAAAAAAAAAAAAAAAAAGATAAAAGTTAAGACACTTTGGTTACTTCAGTACTGGGGGCACTGGAAGTGATTCATCTGACTGATGAGACAAAGAACATTTTTCTGTTGCTAAGTTAAAACAGTGCATGATGTATTTTTTTGTCCCTGCTTTTCATTAGTTTTTTCTTCTATTCTTCTCTTTGTTTTTTTTTGTTTGTTTTTTGGGCTTAATATATGTGTTGCAGTGATTGGTGATGTAATTTTTTAAAGAAAGAGAAAAAAACAAAAAGGTGTTATAATGGTATCACTTTAATTTTCAGGGCCACTTTGTCTTTGTTTCTGTCTTTGTCTATATCACGGTGGGCAGGTAAAAGTGAAAGCCTACTAATATGCTTTTTGGTTAAAGACAATCTAATACAAGGGAGACAGAGAAAATTCTGGGGAAACTGAACAAGATATGGTGTATACATAAAAAAGCTGAGCCGGTGGAAAATTGGTACTAATCACTTAAAAATTTAGTACAGGCAAAAGGAGACAGTCAAATCATATATTGGGATATTGTATTTCACCTAGCAAGGTGGAAAAGATAGTTTCTGGTATAATTACAGTAACAGGCAGGAGGTTGATACCCTCTATTCTTTTCTCTGTTTTCTTTGTATAAATAATTGCTGAGTTTTGTAAACAAATTAGACTTTAGAGTTATCAAGAGTTTAAAATGTGGTCTTGATGGCCATATCAAGCCTTTGTAAGAGTCTGTAAGATAACAGTAGTACTGCTTGAAATAAGCTTAGTCTGATTCTGAGGCAGAGATATTAGAGTGAGGAATATATTCAAGTAAGGTACTAAGAGAATTCGTATCTGTTGGTTTTTTTTGTTTTGTTTTTTTTGTATTTTCTTCTTCCTCCCTATTCCTCACGGTAATATTGAATTAAGAGAAAATTCACGCCAGTTCACTATACTGACATTAACACTGTAGAAATACACAATATTTGACACTTTTTTTTTTTTTTTTCTTTTTTAACACTTCAATTATCACTAGGTTTTGATAGTCTTGTAAGCGGAGTTTCTGCCTGATCACTTATAGGGGTATTTATTCTCCCCTCCTCACAGTCCCCCTGGTGTCTTTTTTTTAATATATATATATATATATATATATATATATATATATATATATATATATATATATATATATATTTTGTATGTATGATCTATGGACAGATTCTTAGTAACTACAAAAAATACTTCAGAAAATATGCCACCTAAACAACCTAAAAAAACTCGCAATAGTATTGGTGCCCTTGATCTAGATCAAACAGACAAAAGCCCAAATATAAACCAAAATATTAATACTGAAAGTCTGGTAAAGCAAATTTCTGACATCTTCATGCCACAATTTGATAATATAAGAAAGGAGATTGTCTCATTGTCTAATGAAGTTAAGCAGTTCTCCAATAGGCTCTCTGAAATGGAGAATAGAATATCTGATATAGACGATTTGCAATTTAGTCAACAATCCACTCTTGACTCACAAGCAAAACTAATACAGAACCTGCAAATGCGTATTGACGACCTTGAAGACAGGTCTAGAAGGAACAATTTAAAATTTGTAGGCATACCAGAATTACAAGAATATGCAGACATTATGGAATTAATTTCTTCCGTAATACCTAAAGCACTGGGATTTCCCACAGATCAACTCCCACTACCTGTTGAGAGAGCTCATAGGGTAGGGGCAATTAAAATAAAAGATAATTCCCAAGTGCTGAAGAGACCAATTATAGCAAGATTTTTACATTTCCAGGACAAGCGTAAACTTCTTACTCTTTATCGCAAAGCTATCCCATTCGAAATGCACAATAAACAGATATTAATATTTCAGGATTTTTCCTCAGAGACGTTAAATAAAAGAAGAGATGTCACCCCTCTGTACTGAAATGATTGACTTAGGGATAAAAGCTACTATGATCTACCCCGCTAGACTCAAAATTTGGCAGAATTCTGAGATTATCCTGATAGATAATACAAAGGAAGCTAAACAGTTTATTAAAAATACTAGGCATACACAAAATCCTGATGTATAAGAATAATATGGCAAGCAGGAAGTATATAAGTTTACAAGCTGAAAGACGATGTATGTTTGTTTGTGGGTATGTCTCGTGGCTTTTTTTTTTTTTTTTTTTTTCTTTCTTTTCTACTCTCCTTCTCCTCTACTCCCCCCCTCCCGCCCATTATACTTTTTAACTATTAATGATCAGTATGGCTTTACCAAAATAGGTTAAATAGACAAATGAAAAAAACAATTAAAATTTTATCCTGGAACGTGGGGGGAATTAACTCACCCATAAAGAGGAAAAGAATAGTATATCAGCTTAAGAAATCCGCCCCCGATATAACACTAGTACAAGAGACACATCTGAATCAGATAGAAGCGGCCAAATTAAGAATGGGATGGATTGGTGAGGTAGTAGCAGCCCCGGCGGATGGTAAAAAAAGAGGAGTAGCCTGCCTCTTCAATAAAAATCTAGATTACCAGATTAAATCTCAGATAATAGATAAGGAAGGCAGATTTTTAATTCTAAACTTACATATACAAGAACGTAGGTTTACCATTTGCAATATTTATGCTCCAAATGAGCATTGTCCAATGTTTTGGAAGAATCTCTTTGCCAAACTTATAGACTATATAGATTCAGAGTTAATAATTGGAGGTGATTTTAATAGCGTAATTAATCCATATCTGGATCGTTATAGACATACACAGGTTAACAGATATCGTAGGGAAGCAGAAGGTTTAAGTAAATTTGTTAAAAGCTTGAAATTGAGGGATGTATGGAGATTACAGCACCCAGATGAGAGGGCATATACGTGTGAATCAAAATCACACAAAAAAAGTTCAAGAATTGATATGTTTTTAATTAGTGAATTCGCTTTTAGGCGCTGAGATTAGGACAGACATTGCTAATATCGTGATCTCGGATCACGCTATTATTTCTCTAGTACTAAGTCAGTATAAGATTGAACAGAGTAAAAAGCTAGGGTTCTTCTTTCCCTCTTTTTTAGTATCTAATATTAAATTTAGGAATTGGATGCAAGCTAAATGGAGAGGGTTTTTCTATCGAAGATAGAAACTTTCTGGGAGACCTTAAAAGCCTTCTTCAGAGGACAGATCAAGTCCTATATGATAGCAAGAAAGAAAGCTATAGGCAAGAGGGAGATTCAACTAGCTAACCAGCTAAAAAACAATAATGCGAAATATCTAGAAAACCCCAGTAAGCTAAATTGGTCCAATTATCAGAATGCGAAGCTAGAGAGAGAAACCTTTATAAATCAACAGGTATCAAAATCTGATGTGAATAACTACTTAAGATTTAAGAGATTCTCACCTAAATTAGCTAAATCTATGGCCAACCTAGTAAAAAGCAAGAAAATAAATAATTTTATTGGAGCCATTAAGGTTAAAGATCAGAGATATATCTCTCCGAAAGAAATTTTATCACAGTTTCATAACTATTTTCAAACAATATATTCGGCTGATAAAATTGACCTGGAAGCAAAAAAGAATTTTTGGAAAAAGATTATTACTCCAAGGATTAATGCAGATCAGCTTGAAGTATTGAATAAAGAGATAACGGAGGAGGAAATCGGCCTGGCAATAAAGAAAGCTGCCAATGGCAAAGCTCCAGGTCCAGATCTATATCCAGTAGAATTTTATAAAATATTGGAGGAGGATGTCGTTTGCATTTTGGGGAGATTATTTAATAGCTATTTTGTGGAAAATGTTAAACCCTCTAGGTATTTCTCAGCGGCGAATTTAACATTGATACATAAAAAAGACAAGGACGCAGAATGTATGGACTCGTACCGTCCAATTTCCCTACTGAACTCCGACTATAAACTCATGGCTAGTATTCTGGCAAACAGACTTAAAAGTATCATAGGGGATATTATACACACAAACCAAACTGGATTTATGCCAGGCAGGACCTCACAGAAAAATATTAGAACTGCCATGTTTTTAATAGAGCAGGCATTAACTGGAAAGAGTAAAAAGGAAAAACAAGACTCAAGACTTTTGCTCTACTGACAGTCGATGCCCATAAGGCTTTTGATAGTATTACCTGGGATCATCTATTCTCAGCATTGAACAGTTTTGGGATAATGGAAAATTTTTCAAATTTCATCAAATTAATCTATCAGGACCCTATTTCTTACATATTAGTTAACGGCCTGAGTTCTCCAGGGGTTACACTCCAGAAAGGAACAAGACAAGGGTGCCCACTGTCACCATTACTTTTTAATATTTCATTAGAACCTCTGGCAATTAGATGTAGGAACAGATTAGAAGGAGTCTTATCAGGTGATAAAAGATATGTTTTGTCTCTATATGTGGACGACATCCTCTTCTACATTTGTAATTCCAGAGTAAATATACCACTGATAACTAGAATAATCGATGAATTCAGTAAATTCTCAGGATACAAAATTAACTTAAAGAAATCCGAGATTATGTGGATTATTAAAAAAAGAAATAGTTTGGTCGATAACCCGTTCAAACTGGCAGAAGGGAAGGTTAAATATCTAGGGATTATCCTATCAAAGAATTTAGACGACTGGTACAGCTTAAATTATGCACCTATCTGGTTGAAATGTACTGATTCCTTAAAAACCTGGGCTAAACTCCCACTTTCTCTATCAGCAAAAGTATTACTTATTAAAATGATGCTTTTTCCAAAAATTCTATTTCTCATGCAAAATATACCAGTGTTTATCCGAGCTAAAGATATTCAAAAATTTAATTCTAAATGCTCAGTTTTTCTGGGGTAAGGGGAAACCACGGATAGGACTTAAAAATCTGGCTCATTTGACAACTGATGCCGGATTCACCCTCCCTAATCTAAAAGTATATAACTTGGTTTGTCTTGCAAAAATAGCGCTAGATTGGATATCGGGGGTAGAATACGTAACTAATTACCAAAATGAGGAAAAGGCGATAGCCCCCCTATCCTTGAAAGCTTTATTACATTATCCAGTTTCCAGACCAATGAAAAAAGCTAAGTATAAGTACACAATTCAAAACATCACTGGCATGGAAAAAAATATGTCAAATGCTGCAAGTAAACTTTAAAATATCACAGTATTTACCTATTAGGGGGAATCCTGACTTTATAAGTGGGATGGAATCAAGGGTATTTAGTGATTGGACTAGGAAAGGACTAGTATGGATCACTCAGCTAATTGATTATCAAACAATGACTGTTAAACCTTTTGAACTCCTGGCCAAAGAATTTAAGTTGGAAAAAAGGCAATTCTATGCGTATTTACAGGTACGACATTTTATTGATAGTAATAATCTAACAGCAGAAAGTCCAAATAATTTGAAAGACATAGACACATTTATCAGAATTTATGGTTCAGGGAATCATTCTATTTCCTTCATGTACAGAACTATTATGTCCTTACAGGCTAGAGCCAAAATTAGAATACTCCATGCGAAGTGGTGTGAAGATGTTAGGGAGATTAATTTAGATCGTTTTAGAAAAAGTTTAGTCCTGATCACAGACGTCTCCCGAGAGATTTCATTCAGAAAATCCCACATTAAATTATTAAACAGGGCATATCTTACTCCTCGATCGATGTCGAGGTGGAAGAATGTGCAACCTATTAAATGTACAAGATGTACACCGATTAGATACCGATTTGATACATGCCTTTTTTTCCTGTCCTAAAATAAAAAAATTTTGGTGTAAGGTAGAATATTGGCTAAACAAATTTATACCGAATAAAATAAAGTTAAGCCTAGAATTAATAATATTTCTTCCACAACAGACAGAAATCCGCAATAAACAACTAATTAACACAGCTATCTTGGTAGCGAGACAACTAATTCTCAGAAATTGGAAAGCAAAGAACGCACCTAGTATAGCTACATTCGCAAAGGAAATGTTACTTCAAATGACACTAGATTTTAAAGACCACTTAATCTTCCTGGAGAGTAAAATAAATTCATTGTTGATAAAATGGGAGAAGTTTCAATTATCCCATTCGTGTGATGTACAAAGACAAATAATCTCACCACTTCAGGATTCGCAGACATTTCAACAGTTAACCTTGCTAAATAAATATCAACATCTGGCAATATGAATATGTATAATGAGAACCATGAATAATTAGGGAGGAGGGAAGTGGGGGAGAGGAGATGTTTTTTTTTTTGTTTTTTTTTATTTATATACATGTATTTGTATTGTTTGTAGATAGAGTCTATCATAAAGGAAAAAAGACCAAAAGTAAGACATACGATTTGAGGAAGATTATAGACAATTCAGCTATCCCTGTAATATTAACATTTTCTACAAGAAGGGTTTTCTTTGTAGTTGCAGAGTATCAGATGGCTACTTGAATGATTGAGGAGGTAGAGTCTAAGTAGAAAGGCAAAAATACATTTGAATACAGGATGCTGATTTATAAGTTAAGACCTAATCTATATGAATTAGTACCCTACTACTGCAAAATTAATGTAAGCACCCTGCAAGGTGAAATGCGAGCCTAAAATGTTGGGCTAAATTTATGTTTTGATATACCCTGCGAGGTGAAAGATAAGCCGAATTGTAAGGCATTTATTTTTGCTTTTGGTAAATAAATAAATAAATGTTATAAAAAATAAAAAAAAAGAAAGAAATGTAAAAATCTGGCAAAGTAAAAGTTAAAAGTTAAAAAAAAAAAAAAACCCATCTAACAGTAAACATAACCAAAAGCAGTCCCCAATGCAGAGTGCAGGCTGTCCAGGGCAATCAGGACAGTGATATATGGTGTCCCTTCTCTTCCCCCTCTTGGTACAGACTCTGCATTTTTTTTTGTGGTTTCTGCTTTGCGGCAGTAGGGGGGATTTTCAAAATAAAATGAGTAGCCCCAACTCTGCTCTCTCCCATCACCGCCCGGGGAGCAGGTGCATCATGGTACACAATCCCAGTAATAATCTGGAGCTGAAACTGTAAAAAAGTTTTTTTTAACTCTGGGGTTTGCCTTTTTGAACAACAAAAAAGCGTTGTGGGTTGCAATCTGCATTAGGTAAATTGCAACCTTTTTGTACCAGGCCCTTGTCTTCCGCATAATTAGGTAGGGCTGCAGCAGCTGATCAGCCAGATCAACCCCACCCATATGCCGGTTATAAGACTTGATGCACACTGGCTTCCTTATGATCTCAGCTCTGCCACGTACAGAAACCGCCACCGTCCTCTCTGTGTGGATGGTGGTAAGAAGGTATACATCCTTCTTGTTTCTGTACTTAAGTGCCAACAGCTCCTCTTGGCGCAGAGCTGAGGTCTCCCCCCTTCGTAGCCGGGTGCGTACAAGTTGTCCTGGGAAACCTGCGCGGTTCTTTTTAATTGTACCGCAAGCTACTGTATCAAAGCAATACAGTAGCTTGAACAAAAGGACACTTGTATAAAAATTGTCTAAGTACAAGTGATACCCTTTGTTCATTAGGGGTAATATCAGGTCCCAGACAATCTTGCCAGTGATTCCCATATGTTCTGGGCAACCTGGAGGGTCAAGGTGGCTATCCTTTCCCTCATACACCCGGAAGGCCCGAGTATACCCAGTCTCGCTGTGACAGAGCTTATACACCTTTACCCCATATCTGGAGCGTTTGGAAGGAATATACTGCTTGAATCCCAGCCTTCCCTTATACTTCATTAGGGATTCATCAACGCATATATTCCTTCCAGGTGTATAAGCCTCTGCAAACCTGGCAGAAAAGTGGGTTATCAGGGGGCGGAATTTATACAGCCTGTCAAATTGGGGATGCTCCCTAGGGGGGCACAGGCTGTTGTCGCTGAAGTGCATGAAATGCAGAATCATTTCATACCTCTTCCTCGACATAGTCTGGGAGAAAATGGGGGTAGAGCAGATGGGGCTACTAATGGAGGGTTTCTTTATGATGCCCATCAGCATAGTCAATGCCCAGAATTTTTTGAATTCTGGCACATTGATGGGGGCCCATTGCTGCTTTGCCAAATATGTTCCAGGCTTTGCAGCACGGAACTGATGGGCATATAAATTAGTTTGGGCGACAATGTTCCCCAATATATCATCGCCCAGAAACACTTCCAGAAACTGCTGGGGGCTAAAACCTGCCACATCTATATTTATGCCAGCATTTGCTGTGAAGGGTGGGATATCTGGCCTCTGGAGATGAGGCGTTACCCACTCTTCAGCAGCAATGGCAGCAACACGCCTCCTTCTGGCAGGGGGGCTAGCAGCCACAGATACATCACTATCAGTTGAGACTGCATCTAGTGATGTATCGGAGCACATGGCAGGGTCAAAATTGGGGTCTGAGTCAGAAATAGAGGCATCTGACAATGACGCAAGGATGGCATACGCCTCCTCAGCACTATATCTTTTCTGTGACATTTTTGTATCTGTCACAGAAAACAATTACTAAAAAAAATTAAATTAACTAAATTAACTAGCAAAAAAGTACAGCTATGCTACTGCCAGTGATTTATAGCGATCACTGGCAAGCTAGGGGTTAATGGCTCTGAAAATTAAATTAACTAAATGTTTCTGAAAAGAGCCTTTGGGTTTTTGAAAAAATTACAACAACAAAATTAACCCCTAAAAAAAAATGCACAGACAGCAAAAAAGTACAGCTATGCAACTGCCAGTGATTTATCGCGATCACTGGCAAGCTAGGGGTTAATGGCTCTGAAAATTAAATTAAATTAACTAAATGTTTCTGAAAAGAGCCTTTGGGTTTTTAAAAAATTACAACAACAAAATTAACCCCTAAAAAAATGCACAGACAGCAAAAAAGTACAGCTATGCAACTGCCAGTGATTTATAGCGATCACTGGCAAGCTAGGGGTTAATGGCTCTGAAAATTAAATTAACTAAATGTTTCTGAAAAGAGCCTTTGGGTTTTTAAAAAATTACAACAAAATTAACCCCTAAAAAAATGCACAGACAGCAAAAAAGTACAGCTATGCAACTGCCAGTGATTTATCGCGATCACTGGCAAGCTAGGGGTTAATGGCTCTGAAAATTAAAATAAATTAACTAAATGTTTCTGAAAAGAGCCTTTGGGTTTTTAAAAAATTACAACAACAAAATTAACCCCTAAAAAAATGCACAGACAGCAAAATGCAGCAAAAAAAAGTGCACCTATGCTATTGCCAGTGATATATAGTGATCACTGGCAAGCTAGGGGTTAATGGCTCTGAAAACAGAATTTATGCTTACCTGATAAATTACTTTCTCCAACGGTGTGTCCGGTCCACGGCGTCATCCTTACTTGTGGGATATTCTCTTCCCCAACAGGAAATGGCAAAGAGTCCCAGCAAAGCTGGTCACATTATCCCTCCTAGGCTCCGCCCACCCCAGTCATTCGACCGACGGACAGGAGGAAATATACATAGGAGAAACCATATGATACCGTGGTGACTGTAGTTAGAGAAAATAATTCATCAGACCCGATTAAAAAACCAGGGCGGGCCGTGGACCGGACACACCGTTGGAGAAAGTAATCAGGTAAGCATAAATTCTGTTTTCTCCAACATTGGTGTGTCCGGTCCACGGCGTCATCCTTACTTGTGGGAACCAATACCAAAGCTTTAGGACACGGATGAAGGGAGGGAGCAAATCAGGTCACCTAAACGGAAGGAACCACAGCTTGCAAAACCTTTCTCCCAAAAATAGCCTCCGAAGAAGCAAAAGTATCAAATTTGTAAAATTTGGCAAAAGTGTGCAGTGAAGACCAAGTCGCTGCCTTACATATCTGGTCAACAGAAGCCTCGTTCTTGAAGGCCCATGTGGAAGCCACAGCCCTAGTGGAGTGAGCTGTGATTCTTTCAGGAGGCTGCCGTCCGGCAGTCTCATAAGCCAATCGGATTATGCTTTTAAGCCAAAAGGAAAGAGAGGTAGAAGTCGCCTTTTGACCTCTCCTTTTCCCAGAATAAACAACAAACAAGGAAGATGTTTGTCTGAAATCTTTAGTAGCCTCTAAATAGAACTTTAGAGCACGGACAACGTCCAAATTGTGTAACAAACGTTCCTTCTTTGAAACTGGATTCGGACACAAAGAAGGTACAACTATCTCCTGGTTAATATTTTTGTTAGAAACAACGTTAGGAAGAAAACCAGGCTTAGTACGCAAAACTACCTTATCTGCATGAAACACCAGATAAGGAGGAGAACACTGCAGAGCAGATAATTCTGAAACTCTTCTAGCAGAAGAAATTGCAACCAAAAACAAAACTTTCCAAGATAATAACTTAATATCTATGGAATGTAAGGGTTCAAACGGAACCCCTTGAAGAACTGAAAGAACTAAATTTAGACTCCAGGGAGGAGTCAAAGGTCTGTAAACAGGCTTGATCCTAACCAGAGCCTGAACAAATGCTTGAACATCTGGCACAGCTGCCAGTCTTTTGTATAGTAAGACAGACAAAGCAGAGATCTGTCCCTTTAGAGAACTTGCAGATAATCCTTTCTCCAAACCTTCTTGAAGAAAGGAGAGAATCTTAGGAATTTTTATCTTATTCCATGGGAATCCTTTGGATTCACAACAACAGATATATTTTTTCCATATTTTATGGTAAATTTTTCTAGTTACAGGTTTTCTGGCCTGAACCAGAGTATCTATCATCGAATCTGAAAACCCACGCTTTGATAGAATCAAGCGTTCAATCTCCAAGCCGTCAGTTGGAGGGAGACCAGATTTGGGTGTTCGAATGGACCTTGAACAAGAAGGTCCTGTCTCAAAGGTAGCTTCCATGGTGGAGCCGATGACATATTCACCAGGTCTGCATACCAAGTCCTGCGTGGCCACGCAGGAGCTATCAAGATCACCGAGGCCCTCTCCTGATTGATCCTGGCTACCAGCCTGGGAATGAGAGGAAACGGTGGGAATACGTAAGCTAGGTTGAAAGTCCAAGGAGCTACTAGTGCATCTACTAGAGTCGCCTTGGGATCCCTGGATCTGGACCCGTAGCAAGGAACCTTGAAGTTCTGACGAGACGCCATCAGATCCATGTCTGGAATGCCCCATAATTGAGTTATTTGGGCAAAGATTTCCGGATGGAGTTCCCACTCCCCCGGATGAAATGTCTGACGACTCAGAAAATCCGCTTCCCAATTTTCCACTCCTGGGATGTGGATCGCAGACAAGTGGCAGGAGTGATCCTCCTCCCATTGAATTATTTTGGTCACTTCTTTCATCGCCAGGGAACTCTTTGTTCCCCCTTGATGATTGATATACGCAACAGTCGTCATGTTGTCTGATTGGAACCTTATGAATTTGGCCTTTGCTAGTTGAGGCCAAGCTCTGAGAGCATTGAATATCGCTCTCAGTTCCAGAATGTTTATCGGGAGCAGAGACTCTTCCCGAGACCATAGACCCTGAGCTTTCAGGGATTCCCAGACCGCACCCCAGCCCACTAGACTGGCGTCGGTCGTGACAATGACCCACTCTGGCCTGCGGAAGCTCATTCCCTGGGACAGATGGTCCAGGGTCAGCCACCAACAGAGTGAATCTCTGGTCTTTTGATCTACTTGAATCATTGGAGACAAGTCTGTATAATCCCCATTCCACTGTTTGAGCATGCACAGTTGTAATGGTCTTAGATGAATTCGTGCAAAAGGAACTATGACCATTGTTGCAACCATCAATCCTATTACTTCCATGCACTGCGCTATGGAAGGACGAGGAACAGAATGAAGCACTTGACAAGAGCTTAGAAGTTTTGATTTTCTGACCTCTGTCAGAAAAATCCTCATTTCTAAGGAATCTATTATTGTTCCCAAGAAGGGAACTCTTGTTAACGGGGACAGAGTACTCTTTTCTTTGTTCACCTTCCATCCGTGAGATGTGAGAAAGGCTAGAACGATGTCCGTATGAGCCTTTGCCTTTGACAGGGACGACGCTTGTATTCGAATGTCGTCCAAGTAAGGTACTACTGCAATGCCCCTTGGTCTTAGAACCGCTAGAAGGGACCCTAGCACCTTTGTGAAAATCCTTGGAGCAGTGGCTAATCCGAATGGAAGAGCCACAAACTGGTAATGTTTGTCCAGAAAAGCGAACCTTAGGAACTGATGATGTTTCTTGTGGATAGGGATATGTAGGTACGCATCCTTTAGATCCACGGTAGTCATAAATTGACTTTCCTGGATGGTGGGTAGAATCGTTCGAATAGTTTCCATTTTGAACGATGGTACCCTGAGAAATTTGTTTAGGATCTTCAAATCCAGAATTGGTCTGAACGTTCCCTCTTTCTTGGGAACTACGAACAGATTGGAATAAAATCCCATTCCTTGTTCCTTTATTGGAACTGGGTGTATCACTCCCATCTTTAACAGGTCTTCTACACAATGTAAGAATGCCTGTCTCTTTATTTGGTTTGAGGATAAGTGAGACTTGTGGAACCTTCCCCTTGGGGGTAGTTCCTTGAATTCCAGGAGATAACCTTGAGAAACTATTTCTAGCGCCCAAGGATCCTGAACATCTCTTGCCCAAGCCTGAGCAAAGAGAGAGAGAGTCTGCCCCCCACCAGATCCGGTCCCGGATCGGGGGCTACTCCTTCATGCTGTCTTGTTAGCAGTGGCAGGCTTCTTGGCCTGCTTACCCTTGTTCCAGCCTTGCATTGGTTTCCAGGCTGGTTTGGGTTGTGAGGCATTACCCTCTTGCTTAGAGGATGCAGAATTAGAGGCTGGTCCATTTCTGCGAAAGGAACGAAAATTAGGCTTATTTTTAGCCTTAAAAGACCTATCCTGTGGAAGGGCGTGGCCCTTTCCCCCAGTGATGTCTGAAATAATCTCTTTCAAATCAGGTCCAAATAAAGTTTTACCTTTGAAAGGAATGTTAAGTAATTTTGTCTTGGATGACACATCCGCTGACCAAGACTTTAGCCAAAGCGCTCTGCGCGCCACAATAGCAAACCCTGAATTTTTCGCCGCTAATTTTGCTAATTGCAAAGCGGCATCTAAAATAAAAGAGTTAGCCAATTTAAGTGCGTGAACTCTGTCCATAACCTCCTCATATGGAGTTTCTCTACTGAGCGACTTTTCTAGTTCCTCGAACCAGAACCACGCTGCCGTAGTGACAGGAACAATGCATGAAATTGGTTGTAGAAGGTAGCCTTGCTGTACAAAAATCTTTTTAAGCAAACCTTCCAATTTTTTATCCATAGGATCTTTGAAAGCACAACTATCTTCGATAGGAATAGTAGTGCGTTTGTTTAGAGTAGAAACTGCCCCCTCGACCTTGGGGACTGTCTGCCATAAGTCCTTTCTGGGGTCGACCATAGGAAATAATTTCTTAAATATAGGGGGAGGAACAAAGGGTATGCCGGGCTTTTCCCACTCTTTATTTACTATGTCCGCCACCCGCTTGGGTATAGGAAAAGCGTCGGGGGGCACCGGAACCTCTAGGAACCTGTCCATCTTGCATAATTTTTCTGGAATGACCAAATTGTCACAATCATCCAGAGTAGATAACACCTCCTTAAGCAGTGCGCGGAGATGTTCTAATTTAAATTTAAATGTCACAACATCAGGTTCAGCTTGATGAGAAATTTTTCCTGAATCTGAAATTTCTCCCTCAGACAAAACCTCCCTCATGGCCGCTTCAGATTGGTGTGAGGGTATGACAGAACAATTATCATCAGCGTCCTCTTGCTCTTCAGTGTTTAAAACAGAGCAATCGCGCTTTCTCTGATAAGTAGGCATTTTGGATAAAAGATTTGCTATGGAGTTATCCATTACAGCCGTTAATTGTTGCATGGTAATAAGTATTGGCGCACTAGATGTACTAGGGGCCTCCTGCATGGGCAAAATCTGGTGTAGACACAGTAGGAGATGATGTAGTATCATGTTTACTCCCCTCATTTGAGGAATCATCTTGGACAATATCATTATCTGTGGCAGTACTGTCCTTACTTTGTTTGGACGCTATGGCACAATTATCACATAAATTTAAATGGGGAGACACATTTGCTTTCATACATATAGAACATAGCTTATCTGAAGGTACAGACATGTTAAACAGGCTTAAACTTGTCAACAATGCACAAAAAACGTTTTAAAATAAAACCGTTACTGTCACTTTAAATTTCAAAACAGAAAACACTTTATTACTGACTATGTGAAAAAGTATGAAGGAATTGTTCAAAAATCACCACAGTGTCTTAAAGCCTTAAAAGTATTGCACACCAAATTTCAGAGCTTTAACCCTTAAAATAACGGAACCGGAGCCGTTTTTCAATTTAACCCCTATACAGTCCCAGATACAGTCTTTGCTAAGACCCAACCAAGCCCTGAGGGGAATACGATACCAAATGACACCTGTCTACCAGTTTTTTAGCCCATAATAAGCCCTTTATTCTGTTTGTTTTTGACTAAGAAAATGGCTTACCGGTCCACATGAGGGGAAATGACAGCCTTCCAGCATTACACAGTCTTGTTAGAAATATGGCTAGTCATACCTTAAGCAGAAAAGTCTGCTAACTGTTTCCCCCAACTGAAGTTACTTCATCTCAACAGTCCTATGTGGAAACAGCAATCGATTTTAGTTACTGTCTGCTAAAATCATCTTCCTCTTACAAACAGAAATCTTCATCCTTTTCTGTTTCAGAGTAAATAGTACATACCAGCACTATTTTAAAATAACAAACACTTGATAGAAGAATAAAAACTACATTTAAACACAAAAAAACTCTTAACCATCTCCGTGGAGATGTTGCCTGTGCAACGGCAAAGAGAATGACTGGGGTGGGTGGAGCCTAGGAGGGATCATGTGACCAGCTTTGCTGGGACTCTTTGCCATTTCCTGTTGGGGAAGAGAATATCCCACAAGTAAGGATGACGCCGTGGACCGGACACACCAATGTTGGAGAAAAGAGCCTTTGGTTCTATATTTTTTAACAAATAAAATAAATAAATCTCTCTCTCTCTCTCCAACAAAATGGCAAGTGAGGAGAGGGAGGGAGATCCACACTGATCATAGTCAATATTTACAAATATTGACATGATCAGACAAATGGGGTATTTTATTATTATTATTTTTTTTTGGGTGGGAGGCTCAGATTGGGTGACCCTAGCTTGCCCCTATGATGATGCAGGCTAGGGACACCCCCAGAGGCCCCATGATGCACTGGGCATCGCCATCTTGGATGCCTAGTGAAGGGGGAGGGGGGGGCTATTTGGGCTTTTTTATTTTATCCGTTTTTTTTTTTTTAATGTATTTATTAATTGATAACTAAGTGCCTCGACCCACCGAGGCACTTAGCACACAAGCAGAGCATCGGAAGCGTGTCCGATCGCTTCTGATGCTCTGAAACACTGCCGGGCTCCACGTGGAGCAAAACCGGAAGTGATCACTCGTGGGGGAGTGATAAATCCGGTCCCGGCACTCGGCAACAGTACTGCAGGATGCCTAGACATCAAGGCAAGCCTGCAATACTGTTAGAGCAGCTGGAAGCGATTTTGATCGCTTCCAGTGCTCTGTTTAACCGACAAGTATGCCATACGTCCTCGGTCGTTAAGTGCTTTTTTTTTTGAGGACGTATGGCATACGTTGTCGGTCGTTAAGGGGTTAAACCCCATTTTTTAGATCATTTTTGAATTTTTACCCTTTGACATTTTAAGGATTTACTTATTTTACCAGGTAAACTAAAAATTGTAATCTCAATCTACACACTGCTCCAATTGATTTGAGCAATAATTTCACTTTATAAACCGCTAAAAATTAACACTGTTGCAATCCTACTCTACAGAGCTGAAACATTCAAAATTGCATTGTGCAAACTTCTCCATATTGAACTCATCTTTAAAACGAAATTAAAAGTTTATAAATCATAACCACACATGACTTTATAACAAGAATAGTTTACAGTATATAAACAATGCACCCATAAGATTTTACAATAGGCTTTATCCCATTAGGTTATCATGTGATTTAAAAACAGAGCATGCCTTGTTGATCACATTAAAGAAGAAAAAAAGTAAATTCCAATACAGTAATGATGCTGTTCATAACACAGATTTACTTTGGAAAACATTTGGATACTTTTAGGAAACATTTGGATCAGATTACAAGGACCCATTGAACAACTTATTTTACAAATACACAGTTGGCCTGTGTCATGATACAATCATGTGGAGTAGTCGATACCTGGATTGGCTACTCAGCAGAGGTGGTATTGTGTTCTCAGCCTGGAAAAAGGTTAATGTGAATTGCCTTTGTCTGTGTGAAATCTGCTCAGAAAGCTGTAAGCTGAGATTCCCCTCCTTCCTTTCCCCCTCCCCCCTTTCCTTCCCTCCTCCTTAGTAGTGTAGCTGTGTATAGGAATGCAGCACGCTCCTCCCCTTGGAGACTGATAGTGGTAGCTAAGACTTGTTTTTATTGGCCAGACTCGTAAATTATAACCCGGGCGTTGTCTTTGACAAGACAAAGAGAATCAGATTCAAGTATGCAAGAGACAGACTTTTTAGGCAGAACTGCCCTGGGGACTCAAGCAACCATAACATCTGGAATGGCAGCTCTCCACATATCTAAAGGAACTTGGAAATAAGTAAGATATTGTGTGTAATTGTTTTTCATGTCCCATTTGGTTTCTAAAGAACTGTAGCTTTGCATTTGTATGTTTATTTTGAATGTCTGTGTAATTTTGCACTGTGTAACCTGTGTTGATGTTTTTGTTATTAAACACATAGAAAATCTCATTCTGTCTTTGGGCTCTAATATCTGAATTCACACTCCTGTTGAGACAAGGTAAAAGGCATGTTGCCAAGGTGTTCAATAGTGTTAGTTTTTAGGGGTTCCCCAGAACTCCCCTTTAAATTAAAAGTTTTGGTGGTGGCAGCAGGGAAATTGTTAGAGCAGCGTGGACACGATTGGGGCTAATGTGGTGTCTCTTAAGGTCCTTTTGGCAGAGTTGCAAGGATAAGGGAACCAGAGCTGTGTGCCCACGCCCCTCTATTGTGACGCTGAGAAGGCATGATTCGTCACAGCCTGTAGCATTAAAGTGAATGTAAATGTTGATGCTAAAGTGGCCGGTTTTTAAAAATTCGATTAAAAACAGGAGCACTTTAATTCATCAAAATTTACATTTCCCTCCTGTTGTGGAAAAAAAAAAAAAAACACCTTTTAATCTTGACAGCAGCTCCAGCATCCTCCAGTCGTCGCAAGCCATTTCTGATGTCGGAAATGGATAGGTCATCCTCCAATCACGGCTTCCCCCCTTAGGGGAATCAGTGTCTGATTCAACGCCGTGATTGGAGGAAGTCGGATTCCTCATTTTAGACCCAGGAAGAGGCTTTGCGACGGGTGGAGGAAGCTGGAGCTGCTGTCAAGATTAAAAGGTAAGTTTTTTTCACAACAGGAGTGAAATGTAAATTTTGATGAATTAAAGTGCCCCTGTTTTTAATCAAAATTTACATTCACTTTAAGTACAATAAGTATTAAAACTGGAATCAAAGTCTTTCCCTTTGTCAGTGAAAACTAATACGGCTCATAAAGGTTCAAAACAGTCAATGTAGGGGGAGGAGCCAACTACCATCAAGACAAGTCGCACATCTCAGGAGCTCCTGATATATACAGAGGGATATAAAGAGTATTAACTTTTTATTGCTTCTTTTTATTGCTTCCTGAGAACTTTATAATATTCATTACTGTTCTGCAACCCACACTTTTCGGCTTAACTTAGCCTCAAGTTGAAGCATGAGAAATATGGCCGCGCTTCTACTGGCACAGATAACTGACATACTAGAGCATCATCACCAAACTCTCTTGGATGCGATGGATGAATCCTTCAATGCTCTTGGCGCCCATGCCGCCGCTTCAACTGTCCTAGCTGTTTGCGAGGAGGACTGTGATGAGACAGTGAGTGTAACGGAGCCCCGGCAACCGCCATCTTTAATACCTAGGGCGGTACACAATTTATCGTGCTGCGACATGGTGGCGGCAAGAGAGATCACTATCCCAGATGGGGATTGGGAATCAGATGCCGAACTGTGTGGCTCGCAATTATATCCGCCGCATAAAACTCTAGGAGCGGCACCACAGATGGACACATTGCAGTGTGCTACAGAATCGATGTGGGCACAGGGACTATGCTCGGCTCCTTACTACCAGCTACCTTGCCGGTGCTCCTCCGAGCTTCAGGGATTGCCTGGAGAAGACAGTGTGGGGCCGGATGGACTCAAGGCCTATAATTTACGGCTGTGCTGGGATTCCCGCAATTTAGCTAATGTTGCGGATTGGTGGCTAATACCGGAGAGTTTTCAACAGGTACAGCATGACGCCCGTGGCCTCAGAAGGGGTATCGGCTAAACCAATAGGAGAAAAAGCCTGACCAAAAGTTTAACACAGACTGCAGGAGATATAAAGTTGCAAATGCTTGGACTTTGATACCGTGTTTCTCTCTCATTTTGTAGCCAAGTCCTTGAAGAGTTAAGACATTTATTGATACCAATATGAACATTTGGGCCTATAATGACATACTGCTGTTTGATGAAAAACAGAATTTATGTTTACCTGATAAATTACTTTCTCCAACGGTGTGTCCGGTCCACGGCGTCATCCTTACTTGTGGGATATTCTCTTCCCCAACAGGAAATGGCAAAGAGCCCAGCAAAGCTGGTCACATGATCCCTCCTAGGCTCCGCCTACCCCAGTCATTCGACCGACGTTAAGGAGGAATATTTGCATAGGAGAAACCATATGTTACCGTGGTGACTGTAGTTAAAGAAAATAAATTATCAGACCTGATTAAAAAAACCAGGGCGGGCCGTGGACCGGACACACCGTTGGAGAAAGTAAATTATCAGGTAAACATAAATTCTGTTTTCTCCAACATAGGTGTGTCCGGTCCACGGCGTCATCCTTACTTGTGGGAACCAATACCAAAGCTTTAGGACACGGATGAAGGGAGGGAGCAAATCAGGTCACCTAAATGGAAGGCACCACGGCTTGCAAAACCTTTCTCCCAAAAATAACCTCAGAAGAAGCAAAAGTATCAAATTTGTAAAATTTAGAAAAAGTGTGCAGTGAAGACCAAGTCGCTGCCTTACATATCTGATCAACAGAAGCCTCGTTCTTGAAGGCCCATGTGGAAGCCACAGCCCTAGTGGAGTGAGCTGTGATTCTTTCAGGAGGCTGCCGTCCGGCAGTCTCATAAGCCAATCGGATAATGCTTTTAATCCAGAAGGAGAGAGAGGTAGAAGTTGCTTTTTGACCTCTCCGTTTACCAGAACAAACAACAAACAAAGACGAAGTTTGTCTGAAATCCTTAGTAGCTGCTAAGTAAAATTTGAGAGCACGAACTACATCCAAGTTGTGCAACAAACGTTCCTTCTTTGAAACTGGATTAGGACACAAAGAAGGCACAACTATCTCCTGGTTAATGTTTTTGTTAGAAACAACTTTTGGAAGAAAACCAGGTTTAGTACGCAAAACCACCTTATCTGCATGGAACACCAGATAAGGAGAAGAACACTGCAGAGCAGATAATTCTGAAACTCTTCTAGCAGAAGAAATTGCAACCAAAAACAAAACTTTCCAAGATAATAACTTAATATCAACGGAATGTAAGGGTTCAAACGGAACCCCCTGAAAGAACTAGGTTGAGACTCCAAGGAGGAGTCAAAATTTTGTAAACAGGCTTGATTCTAACCAGAGCCTGAACAAAGGCTAGAACATCTGGCACAGCTGCCAGCTTTTTGTGAAGTAACACAGACAAGGCAGAAATCTGTCCCATCAAGGAACTTGCAGATAATCCTTTTTCCAATCCTTCTCGAAGGAAGGATAGACTCTTAGGAATCTTAACCTTGTCCCAAGGGAATCCTGCAGATTCACACCAACAGATATACCAAATTATGTGGTAATTTTTCTGGTTACAGGCTTTCAGGCCTGAACAAGAGTATTAATAACAGAATCTGAGAACCCTCGCTTTGATAAGATCAAGCGTTCAATCTCCAAGCAGTCAGCTGGAGTGGGTCGAACGGACCTAGAACAAGAAGGTCTCGTCTCAAAGGTAGCTTCCATGGTGGAGCCGATGACATATTCACCAGATCTGCATACCAAGTCCTGCGTGGCCACGCAGGAGCTATCAAAATCACCGACGCCCTCTCCTGATTGATCCTGGCTACCAGCCTGGGGATGAGAGGAAACGGCAGGAACACATAAGCTAGTTTGAAGGTCCAAGGTGCTACTAGTGCATCCACTAGAGCCGCCTTGGGATCCCTGGATCTGTACCCGTAGTAAGGAACTCTGAAGTTCTGACGAGAGGCCATCAGATCCATGTCTGGAATGCCCCACGGTTGAGTGACTTGGGCAAAGATTTCCGGATGGAGTTCCCACTCCGCCGGATGCAATGTCTGACGACTCAGAAAATCCGCTTCCCAATTTTCCACTCCTGGGATGTGGATAGCAGACAGGTGGCAGGAGTGAGACTCCGCCCATAGAATGATTTTGGTCACTTCTTCCATCGCTAGGGAACTCCTTGTTCCCCCCTGATGGTTGATGTATGAACTTGGCCCTCGCTAGCTGAGGCCAAGCTTTGAGAGCATTGAATATCGCTCTCAGTTCCAGAATATTTATCGGTAGAAGAGATTCTACCCGAGACCAAAGACCCTGAGCTTTCAGGGATCCCCAGACCGCGCCCCAGCCCATCGGACTGGCGTCGGTCGTGACAATGACCCACTCTGGTCTGCGGAAGGTCATCCCTTGTGACAGGTTGTCCAGGGACAGCCTCCAACGGAATGAGTCTCTGGTCCTCTGATTTACTTGTATCTTCGGAGACAAGTCTGAATAGTCCCCATTCCACTGACTGAGCATGAACAGTTGTAATGGTCTTAGATGAATGCGCACAAAAGGAACTATGTCCATTGCCGCTACCATCAAACCTATCACTTCCATGCACTGCGCTATGGAAGGAAGAGGAACGGAATGAAGTATCCGACAAGAGTCTAGAAGTTTTGTTTTTCTGGCTTGTGTTAGAAAAATCCTCATTTCTAAGGAGTCTATTATAGTTCCCAAGAAGGGAACCCTCATTGACGGAGATAGAGAACTCTTTTCCACGTTCACTTTCCATCCGTGAGATCTGAGAAAGGCCAGGACAATGTCCGTGTGAGCCTTTACTTGAGGAAGGGACGACGCTCGAATCAGAATGTCGTCCAAGTAAGGTACTACAGCAATGCCCCTTGGTCTTAGCACCGCCAGAAGGGACCCTAGTACCTATGAGAAAATCCTAGGAGCAGTGGCTAATCCGAAAGAAAACGCCACGAATCTGGAAATGCTGGTCCAGGAATGCAAACCTTAGGAACCGATGATGTTCCTTGTGGATAGGAATATGTAGATACGCATCCTTGAAATCCACCTTGGTCATGAATTGACCTTCCTGGATGGAAGGAAGAAGTGTTCGAATGGTTTCCATCTTGAACGATGGAACCTTGAGAAACTTGTTCAAGATCTTGAGATCTAAGATTGGTCTGAACGTTCCCTCTTTTTTGGGAACTATGAACAGATTGGAGTAGAACCCCATCCCTTGTTCTCCTAATGGAACAGGATGAATCACTCCCATTTTTAGCAGGTCTTCTACCCAATGTAAGAATGCCTGTCTTCTTATGTGGTCTGAAGACAACTGAGACCTGTGGAACCTCCCCCTTGGAGGAAGCCCCTTGAACTCCAGAGAATAACCTTGGGAGACTATTTCTAGCGCCCAAGGATCCAGAACATCTCTTGCCCAAGCCTGAGCGAAGAGAGAGAGTCTGCCCCCCACCAGATCCGGTCCCGGATCGGGGGCCCGCATTTCATGCTGTCTTGGTAGCAGTGGCAGGTTTCCTGGCCTGCTTTCCTTTGTTCCAGCCTTGCATAGGTCTCCAGGCTGGATTGGCTTGAGAAGTATTACCTTCCTGCTTAGAGGACGTAGCCCTTGGGGCTGATCCGTTTCTGCGAAAGGGACGAAACTTAGGTTTATTTTTGGTCTTGAAAAGACCTATCCTGAGGAAGGGCGTGGCCCTTGCCCCCAGTGATATCAGAGATAATCTCTTTCAAGTCAGGGCCAAAGAGTGTTTTCCCCTTGAAAGGAATGTCAAGCAATTTGTTCTTGGAAGACGCATCCGCTGCCCAAGATTTTAACCAAAGCGCTCTGCGCCACAATAGCAAACCCAGAATTTTTTCGCCGCTAACCTAGCCAATTGCAAGGTGGCGTCTAGGGTGAAAGAATTAGCCAATTTAAGAGCACGAATTCTGTCCATAATCTCCTCATAAGAAGAAGAATTACTAATAATCGCCTTTCCTAGCTCATCAAACTAGAAACACGCGGCTGCAGTGACAGGGACAATGCATGCAAATGGTTGTAGAAGGGAACCTTGCTGAACAAACATCTTTTTTAGCAGACCTTCTAATTTTTTATCCATAGGATCTTGGAAAGCACAACTATCTTCTATGGGTATAGTGGCGCGCTTGTGTAGAGTAGAAACCGCCCCCTCGACCTTGGGGACTGTCTGCCATCAGTCCTTTCTGGGGTCGCTATAGGAAAACAATTTTTTAAATATGGGGGGAGGTACTAAAGGTATACCGGGCCTGTCCCATTCTTTACTAACAATGTACGCCACCCGCTTGGATATAGGAAAAGCTTCGGGGGGCCCCGGGGCCTCTAAGAACTTTTCCATTTTACATAGTGGTTCTGGAATGACCAGATAATCACAATCATCCAAATTGGATAACACCTCCTTAAGCAGAGCGCGGAGATGTTCCAACTTAAATTTAAAAGTAATCACATCAGGTTCAGCTTGTTGAGAAATGTTTCCTGAATCTGAAATTTCTCCCTCAGACAAAACCTCCCTGGCCCCCTCAGACTGGTGTAGGGGCCCTTCAGAAACCATATCATCAGCGTTCTCATGCTCTACAGAATTTTCTAAAACAGAGCAGTCGCGCTTTCGCTGATAAGTGGGCATATTGGCTAAAATGTTTTTGATAGAATTATCCATTACAGCCGTTAAATGTTGCATAGTAAGGAGTATTGGCGCACTAGATGTACTAGGGGCCTCCTGTATGGGCAAGACTGGTGTAGACGAAGGAGGGGATGATGCAGTACCATGCTTACTCCCCTCACTTGAGGAATCATCTTGGGCATCATTTTTACTAAATTTTTTTATGACATAAAATACATATAGTTAAATGAGAAGGAACCTTGGTTTCCCCACAGTCAGAACACAGTCTATCTGGTAGTTCAGACATGTTAAACAGGCATAAACTTGATAACAAAGCACAAAAAACGTTTTAAAATAAAACCGTTACTGTCACTTTAAATTTTAAACTAAACACACTTTATTACTGCAATTGCGAAAAAGTATGAAGGAATTGTTCAAAATTCACCAAAATTTCACCACAGTGTCTTAAAGCCTTAAAAGTATTGCACACCAAATTTGGAAGCTTTAACCCTTAAAATAACGGAACCGGAGCCGTTTTTATATTCAACCCCTTTACAGTCCCTGGAATCTGCTTTGCTGAGACCCAACCAAGCCCAAAGGGGAATACGATACCAAATGATGCCTTCAGAAAGACTTTTCTATGTATCAGAGCTCCACACACATGCAGCTGCATGCCATGCTGTCCTCAAAAACAAGTGCGCCATACCGGCGCGAAAATGAGGCTCTGACTATGATTAGGGAAAGCCCCTAAAGAATAAGGTGTCTAAAACAGTGCCTGCCGATATAATCATATCAAAATACCCAGAATAAATGATTCCTCAAGGCTAAATATGTGTTAATAATGAATCGATTTAGCCCAGAAAAAGTCTACAGTCTTAATAAGCCCTTGTGAAGCCCTTATTTACTATCTTAATAAACATGGCTTACCGGATCCCATAGGGAAAATGACAGCTTCCAGCATTACATCGTCTTGTTAGAATGTGTCATACCTCAAGCAGTAAGAGACTGCACACTGTTCCCCCAACTGAAGTTAATTGCTCTCAACAGTCCTGTGTGGAACAGCCATGGATTTTAGTTACGGTGCTAAAATCATTTTCCTCATACAAACAGAAATCTTCATCTCTTTTCTGTTTCTGAGTAAATAGTACATACCAGCACTATTTTAAAATAACAAACTCTTGATTGAATAATAAAAACTACAGTTAAACACTAAAAAACTCTAAGCCATCTCCGTGGAGATGTTGCCTGTACAACGGCAAAGAGAATGACTAGGGTAGGCGGAGCCTAGGAGGGATCATGTGACCAGCTTTGCTGGGCTCTTTGCCATTTCCTGTTGGGGAAGAGAATATCCCACAAGTAAGGATGACGCCGTGGACCGGACACACCTATGTTGGAGAAACATCATATATGTTTAGCGTTACTTGAATAGTTGATGAGCTTTGTATTTAGGTATCTTCAATGCATCTAATTAATCTAATGCCCTGTTTTAGATAAAATCTGCCACCCGCAAGGGGAGATGTGGGAGCGCTGGTGGCAACCACCTTGTTTCAATATCTAAATGCGCAACTTATTACTGTGCCTCTATTTGGTTCAGCCCTTGCCACATTGACTGAACGTTTGATGAACATACTTTTACACCACCTATTTTGTTAGCTCTAGTTAACCCAATCTACACACAGCTTTGCTATGTTAATGCTACCCTTTGCCTAATGCATTATCAAGGTTTTATGTAGGGGCTTTGAAGTACTAACTTCATGCAGAATTCTTGCCTTGGTTATTAAGTTACCTATATCACAGAGCGTGTAGATTTGTATTATGTTCTCCTATACTTTATTTATTTATATATGCTTAGAACTCTTAACTATTAACCTATCGCTATAAACACAACTATAGGAGTTATAGCTTGCTTAGAGGACTGTTGTTTGCCTAAATGTTCTGAGTGCTACCCCTCGAAATAACACTCTTATTGTTTAGAATAGGCTCCTGCTGTGGGGTATAGGGCCCATACCTTGCCAGCAGGTCCAATAAACCCATATTGAGACTACACTACCCCGTTTAGAGGGAGCTCTAGCCCTATATTGCATCTCGAAATTACACATCTTCTGATTTTATTAACCTGTACGCAGATATGGCATAACTAATCCACCAGTATCTCTTGTATCAAAATAGAAAATAAGCATTGGCTGTCGTGGAGATAAACACCAAAGTTTTTTCACACTGAGGCAACACTACCCTGTTTTAAGGAAACTCCAGCCCTATAGTATTTCTCGAGACTCTACCTATTATGATTTTATTAATCTGGACACAGATATAGCACACCAAATTCACTAGTATCTTTTGTTAAACTAGCTCTATATTTCTTCCACTCCAGGCGTATGTCACAATGATAAGCTCAATCTCAAGTAAGTCTTACTCTACCCTAGCTGCAAAATTGGTCCATGCTTTTTCTTGTCCCTACAATTCAACACGACTCACCTATACCCTCCCCCCCCCCCCCACGTAATGAGTCCCCTAGCAATAGGGTAACTAAATATGTGGTTTCTCTTTCCCATACCACAACTTTTCCCTACTCCCCTAGCACTTACTCTCTTTTACACAACACCACAGCCTGGGATCCATCCTTTCTACTAGGATCAGCAGGTCTGATCACCAGCACCTACCATCTAAGCTCCCGTTACTAAATTATTTTTCAGGGGCCTCCCTTATGACCACAGAGACCAGAGCAAAGCCTCTAAGTGCCCCCACTTGTTAGTTTGAAGGCTACCCTATGGACCACATATATTACTAGGGGAGTTCATATCTTATCCTACTATATAATAAAAAATTCATTACATCCTACACTGCATATTATATCTTGTACTTGTTCCTTAGCCTTATGGATGGTTAAACTTATTTGTTCAAGTTAAGAAAAATTGAGGCTGATTTAGCAATATCCCTTTATATGTGCACTACCCTAATTTGAACATTTTACACTACTGTAACTCTGATGACCATTTGTATTTTTATTGTTTGTTTTTTATTGGCTGTTTATGCAGCAACACTGTAGTGCTTTCATTCTCTTCTTCCTCAATAAAAAACAGAATTTATGCTTACCTGATAAATTACTTTCTCTTACGGTGTATTCAGTCCACGGATTCATCCTTACTTGTGGGATATTCTCAATCCCTACAGGAAGTGGCAAAGAGAGCACACAGCAAAGCTGTCCATATAGCTCCCCTCAGGCTCCGCCCCCCCCCCAGTAATTCGACCGACGGTTAGGAGAAAAAGGAGAACCATAGGGTGCAGTGGTGACTGTAGTTATTTTAAATTAAAATTTAAACCTGACTTAAAATGTCAGGGCGGGCCGTGGACTGGATACACCGTGAGAAAGTAATTTATCAGGTAAGCATAAATTCTGTTTTCTCTTACTTGGTGTATTCAGTCCACGGATTCATCCTTACTTGTGGGATACCAATACCAAAGCAATAGGACACGGATGAAGGGAGGGAACAAGTCAGGTAACCTAAACGGAAGGCACCACTGCTTGCAAAACCTGTCTCCCAAAAATAGCCTCCGAAGAAGCAAAAGTATTGAATTTGTAAAATTTGGTAAATGTATGCAGAGAAGACCAAGTCACTGCCTTACAAATCTGTTCAACAGAAGCCTCATTCTTGAAGCCCATGTGGAAGCCACAGCTCTAGTGGAATGAGCTGTAATTCGTTCAGGAGGCTACTGTCCCGCAGTCTCATAAGCCATCTGATGCGGATGATGCTTTTCAGCAAAAAGGAAAGAGAGGTAGCAGTCGCTTTCTGACCTCTCCTCTTACCAGAATAGACAACAAACAAGGATGATGTTTGTCTGAAATCTTTAGTTGCTTTAAAATAGAATTTTAAAGTACGAACCACGTCAAGATTGTGTAAAAGTCGTTCCTTCTTAGAAACTGGATTAGGACACAGAGAAGGAACAATGATTTCCTGGTTAATATTCTTATTAGAAACCACTTTTGGAAGGAAACCAGGTTTGGTGCGCAAAACAACCTTATCTGCATGGAACACCAGATAGGGTGAATTACACTGCAAAGCAGACAATTCAGAAACTCTTCGAGCAGAAGAAATGGCTACTAAAAACAAAACTTTCCAAGATAATAACTTAATATCTATGGAATGCAAAGGTTCAAACGGAACCCCTTGAAGAACTGAAAACTAAATTTAGACTCCATGGAGGAGCCACAGGTTTGTAAACAGGCTTGATTCTGACTAGGGCCTGTGCAAACACCTGAACGTCTGGTACAGCAGCCAGACGCTTATGTAACAGAATAGACAGAGCAGATATCTGTCCCTTTAAGGAACTAGCTGACAGACCTTTCTCCAATCCTTCTTGGAGAAAAGACAATATCCTTGGAATCCTAATCTTACTCCACGAGTAACCCTTGGATTCACACCAACAAAGATATTTCCGCCATATCTTATGGTAAATTTTCCTGGTGACAGGCTTTCTGGCCTGTATCAGAGTGTCTATAACTGATTCAGAGAAACCACGCTTAGCTAGAATTAAGCGTTCAATCTCCAACAGTGAGTACATATTAAAATCACAATATAACAACTATTTGGAATACAAACAAACCATACAAGAAATATCATTGTACCCAAACCCTGGACTTTTCTATATCCATTATACACACGCTAAAGGAAAATAATGGACTGATATATTACTCATGATTACACCGTATATCAGAATGTACTGATTGAGATTGAAAACTTATCCCCAGAATCTTATTGTATCTTTATACATGTATACGTGGCTGCAATTAGCAACATTAATGTAATACCTCTATCATCAGACAAATTGTATCAATGTTTTTATGGATAGTTACTTATATAGTATATTTTATTGATAGCGACACCGGTGTCAAAATTTTATAATTTATATTGAAATGTCAATTTGTGCCATTCTTTTTATTTGTTAAACATTAAATTTTATTTATATAGACCCTCGTATAACATTATTTCTCATCGAGTGAACATTGGGTCCGTAAGTGTATTCTCTATAGTAACGTCATACAATATTAAGAACACCAACATAAGGTTATAATATAAAATTCTCCCCACCAGTGAAAATTGCACTTGATATATATTCTTATTAAAGATATAATTCTAGTTTATTACAAGTTTTAATATATTCTTATTAAAGATATAATTCTAGTTTTTTACAAGTTAAGTCACTTTCACAGTCAGCCTCTAGGGGGCGCTCCTAACACAACGTCACTCCAACTTTTTGTTCCTCCCTGATGATTGATGTACGCTACAGTCGTGATGTTGTCCGACTGAAACCTGATGAATTTGGCCTCCGCTAGTTGAGGCCACACCTGGAGCGTATTGAATATCGCTCTCAATTCCAAAATGTTTATAGGAAGAAGAGATTCTTCCCGAGACCATAGTCCCTGAGCCTTCAGGGAGTTCCAGACCGCCCCCCAGCCTAACAGACTGGCATCGGTTGTGACAATGATCCACTCCGGTCTGCGGAAACTCTTTCCCTGATCTTGAGACACCCACCAGAGAAGAGAGTCTCTGGTTTTCTGGTCCATTTGTACTTGAGGAGACAAATCTGCGTAATCTCCATTCCACTGTTTGAGCATGCACAGCTGGAGTGGTCTGAGATGAATTCGGGCAAAAGGGACTACGTCCATTGTCGCAACCATTAAACCAATCACTTCCATGCACTGAGCCACGGAAGGCCGAGGAATGGAATGAAGAACTCGGCAAGTATTCAGCAGTTTTGACTTCCTGACCTCTGTCAGAAAGATTTTCATTTCTACCGAGTCTATTAGTGTTCCCAGGAAAGGAACCCTTGTGAGCGGGGACAGAACTCTTTTCTACGTTCACCTTCCACCCGTGAGACCTTAGAAAGGCCAGAACGATGTCCATATGAGCCTTGGCTCTGTGAAAGGACGACGCCTGTATTAATATGTCGTCTAGGTAAGGTGCTACTGCAATGCCCCGCGGTCTTAGTACCGCTAGAAGGCACCCTAGCACCTTTGTGAAGATTCTGGGAGCGGTGGCCAACCCGAAAGGAAGGGCCACGAACTGGTAATGTTTGTCCAGGAAGGCGAACCTTAGGAACTGATGGTGATCTTTGTGGATAGGAATATGTAGATACGCATCCTTAGATCCACAGTAGTCATATATTGACCCTCCTGGATCATCGGCAAGATTGTCCGAATGGTTTCCATCTTGAAGGACGGAACTCTGAGGAATTTGTTTCGAATTTTTAGATCCAGGATTGGCCTGAAAGTTCCCTCCTTTTTGGGAACTACAAACAGGTTTGAGTAAAAGCCCTTGTTCTACAATTGGAACTGGGTGTATCACTCCCATCTTTAGCAGATCTTCTACACAGCGTAAGAACGCCTGTTTCTTTATTTGGGCTGAAGACAAATGAGAAATGTGGAACCTTCCCCTTGGGGGAGAATCCTTGAATTCTAGAAGGTACCCCTGAGCAACTATTTCTAATGCCCAGGGATCTGGAACATCTCTTGCCCAAGCCTGAGCGAAGAGAGAAAGTCTGCCCCCTACTCGATCCGATCCCGGATCGGGGGCTACCCCTTCATGCTGTCTTGGTAGCAGGAGCAGGATTCTTGGCCTGTTTACCCTTATTCAAGCCCTGCAGGGGTTTCCAAGTTGCTTTGGGCTGGGAAGCGTTATCTTGCTTTGCGGCAGCAGAGGTTGTGGCAGGTCCGCTCCTGAAGTTGCGAAAAGAGCGAAAATTAGCCTTGTTTTTGGCCTTAAACGGCCTATCTTGTGGCAGGGCATGGCCCTTGCCCCCAGTGATATCTGAAATAATTTCTTTCAGCTCTGGGCCAAATAGTGTTTTCACCTTGAAGGGAATATTTAACAGTTTCGTTTTGGACGACACATCAGCCGACCACGATTTGAGCCAAAGCGCTCTTCGCGCCATAATGGCAAAACCTGAGTTTTTCGCCGCTAGCTTAGCTAATTGGAGAGCGGCATCAGTGATAAACAAATTAGCCAGCTTTAGAGCATGAATTCTATCCATGACCTCATCGTATGAAGTCTCCCTCTGGAGCGACTCCTCCAGGGCCTCGAACCAAAAAGCCGCTGCAGTAGTTACCGGAATAATGCAGGCAATTGGTTGAAGAAGAAAACCTTGCTGAACAAAAATTTTCTTCAGCAAACCTTCCAATTTTCTATCCATAGAATCTTTGAAAGCACAACTGTCCTCTATTGGTATAGTTGTACGCTTAGCAAGTGTTGAAACAGCCCCCTCTACCTTGGGGACCGTCTGCCACGCGTCCCGCCTGGGGTCATTTATGGGGAACATTTTCTTAAAGATAGGTGGGGGAACAAAGGGTACACCTGGTCTCTCCCACTCCTTAGTCACAATATCCGCCACCCTCCTTGGGATCGGAAAAGCCTCAGTGTATACAGGGACCTCTAAAAACCTGTCCATTTTACACAATTTTTCAGGGACCACCATGGGGTCACAATCATCCAGCGTAGCTAAAACCTCCTTGAGCAGGACGCGGAGGTGTTCCAGCTTAAATTTAAACGCTAAGGAATCTGACTCTGCCTGCTGAGAAACTTTTCCTGTGTCAGAAATTTCTCCCTCAGACAGACCGTCCCTCACTGCTACTTCTGAGTGTTGTGAGGGTACTACAGATAAATCATCCAAAGTTTCTGATTGCTCATCCTTTGTTCTTAAAACTGAGCTATCACGCTTTTTTAGAAAAACTGGCAGTTTGGATAGAAATGCCGCAAGGGAATTATCCATGACTGCTGCTAATTGTTGTAATGTAATATGGCACAATGCGCTAGAGGTACTAGGCAACGCTTGTGCGGGCGTAACTGGTGTCGACACATTGGGAGAGGAAGGAGGACTATCCTCATTACCTTCCGTCAAAGAATCATCTTGGGCTACATTTTTAAGTGTCACTGCATGGTCATTAAAATGTTTAGATACCTTAGCACACTTTAAACACAAATGCAATGGGGGTACCGCCATGGCTTTTAAACACATAGAACAAGGTCTATCAGTAGGCTCAGACATGTTAGACAGACTAAGATAGCACTCAAATACAGAAAAATACACTTTTTGAAAAAAATGTTACTGTGCCTTTAAATAATAAACAGCACACACTTTTTTACCAAATCTCAAAAAAACATCCGATCTTTATGAAATTTACACCATATGATCCTAATGCTTTGAAAAGATTGCACACCAAGTTTCAAGCCAATTAACCCCTTATTGCCCAAACCGGAGCAAATTGAAGCTGGCCACCAGTTTAACACACTACCTTCCTTGAGGATTAGTTTTGGAACGAAAATAAGCCTCCCTGTAGTCGTCCTGCAATCTCTGGACTCTACATGTGAAGCTGCATGAAGCTGTCTTGTAAAAGAACTGCGCAACTGAGGCGCGAAAATTAGGCCCTCTCCCACTTCACTCCTGAGTTGTGGGGCCTTCCTAAGCCAAATTAGGTGTCTAAAATTATGCCAGGCGTATAAAACCCCTAAAAAGTGTTCCAAAACATGATAAACACTTGTGCAAACATCAGATTATATTAAAAAATAATCAATTTTACCCATAACAGTGTCCACCAGTGATTTAAGCCCTATAAACTAAGCCATCCTTCTATACTGAGTCTCAGAAAATGGCTTACCTTGCCACATGGGGATTTCTATCAGTCTTCTAGCATTACCAGGTCTTGTTAGAAAAAAAATGACTGAACATACCTCAAGCAGTTAAGCCTGCAAACTGTTCCCCCCAACTGAAGTTCTCTGGTACTCAACAGTCCTGTGTGGGAACAGCAATGGATTTTAGTTACAACATGCTAAAATCTTTTTCCTCTCAGCAGAAATCTTCATCACTTTCTGCCTCAGAGTAAATAGTACAAACCGGCACTATTTTAAAATAAACTCTTGATTGAAGAAATAAAACTACAAATCTAACACCACATACTCTTTACCACCCCCGTGGAGATGCTACTTGTTAGAGCGGAAAAGAGAATGACTGGGGGGGCGGAGCCTGAGGGGAGCTATATGGACAGCTTTGCTGTGTGCTCTCTTAGCCACTTCCTGTAGGGATTGAGAATATCCCACAAGTAAGGATGAATCCGTGGACTGAATACACCAAGTAAGAGAAATATAGTTTAAAAAAAAAAAAAAAAATAGTCAATGTATTAATAAAAATATAGCGTTCACTCTAAAAAACATGTAAACAGTTTACATGTTTTTAGAGTGAACGCTATATTTTTAATAATACATTATTCTACTTAACAAAATAACTTTTTTTTTTTTTTTTAACTTGACCCTTAACTGTTTTTTTATAAAGTTTTAATTGCAGAATCTTACCTCTAAATTGCGCATCTCTGCCTCTCCATCTACAGAAATTATATGGAGCAAGAGCATAGAGCATGCCTTCATATAAACAGCATGCAAGCCTTGCGCATGCGCAGAATGAACCCTGCAGCGATATCTGACTGAGTGATATCGCCTACGGTAATGCGCGCATGTGTAGTAGCACTCACCCCCGGCACTAATTGGATTGAAATTGGAGCCGCCAGCCAATAGGATGTAAATTATTCAGTTGCCTGGCGGAGGACCAAGGCAGTGTAGTGGGAGACACTAGGAACAGAAGTGCAATAAAATGAAGGCGCCAGGGATAATTTGCGTTCTGCTTATCTCCTGATTTAAAAAAAAAAAAAAAAAACATAATTTATGCTTACCTGATAAATTCCTTTCTTCTGTTGTGCGATCAGTCCACGGGTCATCATTACTTCTGGGATATAACTCCTCCCCAACAGGAAATGCAAGAGGATTCACCCAGCAGAGCTGATATAGCTCCTCCCCTCTACGTCAGTCCCAGTCATTCGACCAAGAATCAACGAGAAAGGAGTAACCAAGGGTGAAGTGGTGACTGGAGTATAATTTAAAAGATATTTACCTGCCTTAAAAAACAGGGCGGGCCGTGGACTGATCGCACAACAGAAGAAAGGAATTTATCAGGTAAGCATAAATTATGTTTTCTTCTGTTATGTGCGATCAGTCCACGGGTCATCATTACTTCTGGGATACCAATACCAAAGCAAAAGTACACGGATGACGGGAGGGATAGGCAGGCTCATTATACAGAAGGAACCACTGCCTGAAGAACCTTTCTCCCAAAAATAGCCTCCGAAGAAGCAAAAGTGTCAAATTTGTAAAATTTGGAAAAAGTATGAAGCGAAGACCAAGTTGCAGCCTTGCAAATCTGTTCAACAGAGGCCTCATTCTTAAAGGCCCAAGTGGAAGCCACAGCTCTAGTGGAATGAGCTGTAATTCTTTCAGGAGGCTGCTGTCCAGCAGTCTCATAGGCTAAACGTATTATGCTACTAAGCCAAAAAGAGAGAGAGGTAGCAGAAGCTTTTTGACCTCTCCTCTGTCCAGAATAAACGACAAACAGGGAAGAAGTTTGGCGAAAATTTTTAGTTGCCTGCAAGTAGAACTTGAGGGCACGAACTACATCCAGATTGTGTAGAAGACGTTCCTTCTTTGAAGAAGGATTTGGACACAAGGATGGAACAACAATCTCTTGATTGATATTCCTGTTAGTAACTACCTTAGGTAAGAACCCAGGTTTAGTACGCAGAACTACCTTATCTGTGTGAAAAATCAGATAAGGAGAATCACAATGTAATGCTGATAACTCAGAGACTCTTCGAGCCGAGGAAATAGCCATTAAAAACAGAACTTTCCAAGATAAAAATTTTATATCAATGGAATGAAGGGGTTCAAATGGAACACCTTGTAAAACGTTAAGAACTAAGTTTAAACTCCATGGCGGAGCAACGGCTTTAAACACAGGCTTGATCCTAGCTAAAGCTTGACAAAAAGCCTGGACGTCTGGATTTTCTGACAGACGCCTGTGTAACAAGATGGACAGAGCTGAAATCTGTCCCTTTAACGAACTAGCCGATAAACCCTTTTCTAAACCTTCTTGTAGAAAAGACAATATCCTAGGGATCCTAACCTTACTCCAGGAGTAACGTTTGGATTCGCACCAGTATAGGTATTTGCGCCATATTTTATGGTAAATCTTTCTGGTAACAGGCTTCCTAGCCTGGATCAGGGTATCAATAACCGACTCAGAAAAACCACGCTTTGATAAAATCAAGCGTTCAATTTCCAAGCAGTCAGTTTCAGAGAAGTTAGATTTTGATGTTTGAATGGACCCTGTATCAGAAGGTCCTGTCTTAGAGGTAGAGACCAAGGTGGACAGGATGACATGTCCACTAGATCTGCATACCAAGTCCTGCGTGGCCATGCAGGCGCTATTAGAATCACAGATGCTCTCTCTTGTTTGATTTTCGCAATCAATCGAGGAAGCAGCGGGAAGGGTGGAAACACATAAGCCATCCCGAAGTTCCAAGGTGCTGTCAAAGCATCTATCAGAACCGCTCCCGGATCCCTGGATCTGGACCCGTAGTGAGGAAGTTTGGCGTTCTGGCGAGACGCCATGAGATCTATCTCTGGTTTGCCCCAACGTCGAAGTATTTGGGCAAAAATCTCCGGATGAAGTTCCCACTCTCCCGGATGAAAAGTCTGGCGACTCAAGAAATCCGCCTCCCAGTTCTCCACTCCCGGGATGTGGATTGCTGACAGGTGGCAAGAGTGAGACTCTGCCCAGCGAATTATCTTTGATACTTCCATCATTGCTAGGGAGCTTCTTGTCCCTCCCTGATGGTTGATGTAAGCTACAGTCGTGATATTGTCCGACTGAAACCTGATGAACCCCTGAGTTGTTAATTGGGGCCAAGCTAGAAGGGCATTGAGAACTGCCCTCAATTCCAGAATGTTTATTGGAAGGAGACTCTCCTCCTGATTCCATAATCCCTGAGTCTTCAGAGAATTCCAGACAGCGCCCCAACCTAGCAGGCTGGCGTCTGTTGTTACGATTGTCCAGTCTGGCCTGCTGAATGGCATCCCCCTGGACAGGTGTGGCCGATAAAGCCACCATAGAAGAGAATTTCTGGTCTCTTGATTCAGATTCAGGGTAGGGGACAAATCTGAGTAATCCCCATTCCACTGACTTAGCATGCACAATTGCAGCGGTCTGAGGTGTAGGCGTGCAAAAGGTACTATGTCCATTGCCGCTACCATTAAGCCGATCACCTCCATGCATTGAGCCACTGACGGGTGTTGAATGGAATGAAGGACACGGCATGCATCCTGAAGCCTTGTTAACCTGTCTTCTGTCAGGTAAATCTTCATTTCTACAGAATCTATAAGAGTCCCCAAGAATGGAACTCTTGTGAGAGGAAAAAGAGAACTTTTCTTTTCGTTCACTTTCCATCCATGCGACCTTAGAAATGCCAGAACTAACTCTGTATGAGACTTGGCAGTTTGGAAGCTTGAAGCCTGTATTAGAATGTCGTCTAGGTACGGAGCTACCGAAATCCCTCGCGGTCTTAGTACCGCCAGAAGGGCACCCAGAACCTTTGTGAAGATTCTTGGGGCCGTAGCCAATCCGAATGGAAGAGCTACAAACTGGTAGTGCCTGTCTAGGAAGGCAAACCGTAGATACCGTTGATGATCTTTGTGAATCGGTATGTGAAGGTAAGCATCTTTTAAATCCACTGTGGTCATGTACTGACCCTTTTGGATCATAGGTAAGATTGTCCGAATAGTTTCCATTTTGAACGATGGAACTCTTAGGAATTTGTTTAGAATCTTTAAATCTAAGATTGGCCTGAAAGTTCCCTCTTTTTTGGGAACCACAAACAGGTTTGAGTAGAACCCTTGTCCTTGTTCCGACCGCGGAACTGGATGGATCACTCCCATTAATAACAGATCTTGTACACAGCGTAGAAACGCTTCTTTCTTTATCTGGTTTGTTGACAACCTTGACAGATGAAATCTCCCTTTTGGGGGAGATAATTTGAAGTCTAGAAGGTATCCCTGAGATATGATCTCCAGCGCCCAGGGATCCTGAACATCTCTTGCCCAGGCTTGAGCGAAGAGAGAAAGTCTGCCCCCCACTAGATCCGGTCCCGGATCGGGGGCTCTCGGTTCATGCTGTCTTTGGGGCAGCAGCAGGTTTCCTGGCCTGTTTGCCCTTATTCCAGGACTGGTTAGGTTTCCAGCCTTGCCTGTAACGAGCAACAGCTCCTTCCTGTTTTGGTGCAGTGGAGGTTGACGCTGCTCCAGATTTGAAATTCCGAAAGGGACGAAAATTAGACTGTCTAGCCTTAGCTTTGGCTTTGTCTTGAGGTAGGGCGTGGCCCTTACCTCCTGTAATGTCAGCGATAATTTCTTTCAACCCGGGCCCAAATAAAGACTGCCCCTTGAAAGGTATATTAAGTAATTTGGACTTAGAAGTAACATCAGCTGACCAGGATTTTAGCCACAGTGCTCTACGTGCCTGTATGGCGAATCCAGAGTTCTTAGCCGTAAGTTTGGTTAAATGTACTACGGCCTCCGAAATGAATGAATTGGCTAGTTTAAGGACTCTAAGCCTGTCCATAATATCGTCTAGCGTAGATGAACTAAGGTTCTCTTCCAGAGACTCAATCCAAAATGCTGCCGCAGCCGTAATCGGCGCGATACATGCAAGGGGTTGTAATATAAGACCTTGTTGAACAAACATTTTCTTAAGGTAACCCTCTAGTTTTTTATCCATTGGATCTGAAAAAGCACAGCTATCCTCTACCGGGATAGTGGTACGCTTAGCTAAAGTAGAAACTGCTCCCTCCACCTTAGGGACCGTTTGCCATAAGTCCCGAGTAGTGGCGTCTATTGGAAACATCTTTCTAAATATTGGAGGGGGTGAGAACGGCACACCGGGTCTATCCCACTCCTTAGTAACAATTTCAGTTAATCTCTTAGGTATAGGAAAAACGTCAGTACTCGCCGGTACCGCAAAGTATTTATCCAACCTACACAGTTTCTCTGGTATTGCAATGGTGTTACAATCATTGAGAGCTGCTAAGACCTCCCCTAGTAATGCACGGAGGTTCTCCAATTTAAATTTAAAATTTGAAATATCTGAATCCAATCTGTTTGGATCAGAACCGTCACCCACAGAATGAAGCTCTCCGTCCTCATGCTCTGCAAGCTGTGACGCAGTATCAGACATGGCCCTAGTATTGTCAGCGCACTCTGTTCTCACCCCAGAGTGATCACGCTTGCCTCTTAGTTCTGGTAATTTAGACAAAACTTCAGTCATAACAGTAGCCATATCATGTAATGTTATCTGTAATGGCCGCCCAGATGTATTAGGCGCCATAATATCACGCACCTCCCGGGCGGGAGATGCAGGTACTGCCGCGTGAGGCGAGTTAGTCGGCATAACTCTCCCCTCGCAGTTTGGTGAAATTTGTTCACATTGTACAGATTGACTTTTATTTAAAGTAGCATCAATACAGTTAGTACATAAATTTCTATTGGGCTCCACCTTGGCATAGGAACAAATGACACAGATATTTTCCTCTGAGTCAGACATGTTTAACACACTAGCAATAACTTGCAACCTGGTTATAATCTTTTTTAGCAAAAACGTACTGTGCCTCAAAGAGGTACTTAAACGATTAAATGACAGTTGAGATAATGAACTGAAAAACAGTTAAAGCATCAAGTTTAAAATAACACAACTTTTAGCAAAGGTTTGTTCCCATTAGTAAATAACTAAATTTGACATAAAAAATTATAGAGTAACGTTTATATTCACAGTCAATAAAAATTCTCACAGCTCTGCTGAGAGAATGTACCTCCCTTCAAAGAAGTTTGAATACCCCTGAGATCTGTCAGTGAACCGGATCATGCAGGAAATATAATAGTAGCTGACTGGAATTTTTTGATGCGTAGCAAAAGAGCGCCAAAAACGGCCCCTCCCTCTCACACACAGCAGTGAGGAGAAACGAAACTGTCACAATTTAAAGCAGACAATTGCCAAGTGGAAAATAATGCCCAAACATTTATTTACTCAGTACCTCAGCAATGTAAACGATTCTACATTCCAGCAAAAACGTTTAACATGACATATTTATTAAAAGGATTAGTGACCTTTAACAGAGTAGTTCCGGTGAAAAACCATTCCCAGAATACTGAAGTGTATACATACATGTCATTATAACGGTATAGCAGGATTTTTTCATCAATTCCATTCAGAAAATAAAAACTGCTACATACCTCAATGCAGATTCATCTGCCCGCTGTCCCCTGATCTGAAGTCTTTACCTCCCTCAGATGGCCGAGAACAGCAATATGATCTTAACTACTCCGGTTAAAATCATAGTAGAAAACTCTGGTAGATTCTTCTTCAAACTCTGCCAGAGAAGTAATAACACGCTCCGGTGCTATTGTAAAATAACAAACTCTTGATTGAAGTCATAAAAACTAAGTATAATCACCATAGTCCTCTCACACATCCTATCTAGTCGTTGGGTGCAAGAGAATGACTGGGACTGACGTAGAGGGGAGGAGCTATATCAGCTCTGCTGGGTGAATCCTCTTGCATTTCCTGTTGGGGAGGAGTTATATCCCAGAAGTAATGATGACCCGTGGACTGATCGCACATAACAGAAGAAACATTACACCCGGCTGCGGTCTGCTTCTGCTTGCCCGCAGCACGGCTAAATGGAAAGAAAAAACAAAAAACACATGCCCTGCGCCCAGAACTGCATGTCCCAGGCGTCGGGCGATAGTAATTGTGCATCCCTGACAGTTGATTGATAATAAATGGCTTCAGCTAAACAATAACCATGAGTGAAAGAAAAGTATTTGTTATCATTCATATTCTCTCAAAAATCGCCAAGAAATCAAATTCTGCCAGGGTATGTAAACTTATGAGCACAAGTAAGAGTGTGTTTGTGTGTGTGTATATCAGCAATTAAAATATGGGGAGGCGAAAAGTGAGTTTAAAATCCTCCACTAAATCTGTCATGATTCAATCATGTGGAGTAGTTGATGCCTGGATTGGCTGCTCAGCAGAGGTGGTATTGTCTCAGCATGGAAGGGGTTAAGGTGAACTGTTTGCTTTTTTTTTGTTTGTTATTAAAACGCATAGAAAATCTCATTCTGTCTTTGGGCTCTAATATCTGAATTCACACTCCTGTTGAGACAAGGTTAAAGGCACTTTACCCAAGTATTAAATAGTGTGAGTTTAAGGGGTTCCCCAAAACTCCCCTTTAATTTTAAAAGTTTTGGTGGTGGCAGCAGGGAAATTGTTAATTAGAGCAGTGTGGACAAGATCTGGGGGCTAATGTGGTGTCTCTTTTAAGGTCCTTTTGCAGAGTTGCAAGGATAAAGGAACCAGAGCTGTGTGCCATTAACCCCTTCATGCCCACACCCCTCTATTGTGACGCTGAGAAGGGTTGATTTGTCACAAACTGGCTGGCAGCGGTGGGGATATTTAGAGTTTTTGTAGTGCTATTAGGATAGTACTAAATTAAATTGCATGTTTTTGTGTAATTTCCCAAAGACAGAACTCAGTGCCTAATTAGAGAGATATACATGCAAAGAAGCAGTTCTTTTTCCCTCCCTCTTGTTGTTTGTTGCTGTGCTCAGTATGGAAGAATATAGGAGAATGCCTAAATGGTCTCTGGAGTTTCTTTGCAAGAAAAGAGGAATTGATATTCTTGGCAAAGGGAAAGAACAGCTGATACTGAGATTGCTGGAGGCAGAGGGCCTCACAACAGAGTTTGAAACATTTACAGAAAGGGTTACTGTGGAAGCTGTAACTCAAGACTTGGTACCCAACACTGTTGATCCTCCTGTAGCCCAAGGACTGTTACCTGGTGCTGTTAACCCTGTAAGTGTCATGGAGTATGAGCTACAGACAGCACTCAGATACTTGGGGGATGTTGAACCCAAACTAAGAATGGAACTGATCCTCCAGTATCAAGAGAGAAAAAGAGAGAGGCTGCTGAGAGAAAGAGACTGCCGAGAGAAAAAGAGAGAGAGAAGCTGCTGAGAGAAAAAGAGAGAGAGAGAGAGAGGCAGCTGAGAGAAAGAGAGAGAGAGGCTGCTGAAAGAAAGAGAGAGAGAGGCTGCTGAAAGAAAAAGAGCACGAAAAAGCTATAAGGGATACCCAGCGGAGACATGCGCTAGAGGTTTTTGAGTTTACCATAACCGAGGCACCTCTTATGTACCCAGAATTTTTGCAATATATTTGCCAGACAGTGACCCCGTTGGCCAGAAGAGTGCTCCTGGGAATGGAACCTGATTCAGCAGCAGGGGCTACAGACAGCACTAACAACGAAGCCCCAGTAGCCAAGTGTTCCACTGTGCAAGCTATATCACCTCCCTGGAGGGAGGGAATGTGCCAGAAACTGACAACCGATTCTACAGAAGTACCTTCCCCTGGAACATCTCCCATTAAGGGGGCAGAAGTTGCATTGGGCAAGGGGGATACCTGCCCATGCATTTGGTGCCACGAGTTTGGGCACCTGATTTCTGCCTGCCCCACCAAGGAGAAACCTCAACATGCAGTCTGGGGTGGAAGTACAGCAGGAAAACCTGCAGCAGCTTTGTTTGTGGGTGGGTCAGCAGGTAATCTGCAGAGTGTCACAGAGAGAGACTGTGTGACCATGAGACTTCAGGACACTGGGGCTGGATATCGCTTGGTGCGCCCTGAAGTGGCAGAGGATATTATCCCAGGACAGACTGTGGATAATGAAGAAATTTGCGGGGAGTGCCCTACAGCATGTGTACCCCAGGATTGGGGTGTGGGAAAAGGTTTGCAGGAGGTGGGGATTTCTGCGGATATCCCTGTTTTGCTGGGGGATGATGTGGGCCGGATGCTTTGTCAGTACGCCGCAGAAGACAACACCTGCAACCTGGAAGGGCCAGTAGAGGGCCCTGCACCAACTGAGGTACTGTGTGAAACTTTGGGGGACCCAGAGGGGAGGCTGGGGATGGACACATCGCTAGCTGCACCAGAGCTGGAGGTATCCCACCAAAGGATAAAGGATGATTCCCTTGAACATGATTGCGGGGAGGGGGGGCTGAGGGTTAATGCAGCCCTGCCTTTGTGTACACCAGTAATGTCTTGTTCTGATGAAGAGGGATGTATTGAAAATGTTTGTGACAATGTTGCTTCTATTGAACCTAGGCGCTGGGAGGGAGAGCCTAGGGAGGGATGTATTGAAAATGTTTGTAACAATGTTGCTTCTACTGAACCTGGGCGCTGGGAGGGAGAGCCTAGGGTTAATGATGATTTACCTGAACCTGTACCAGAACTGTATTGTGCCAGCGAAAAGGGGTATACTGCCATTGATTGTGACAATGGGATGCCTGATGCAGTGTGTGGGAATGTGAGAGAGCAGCAGGGCTGGGCAGAAGGGCAGACTGAGCCTGTATACCCTTCTGTGCTAGAACCAGCATTGCATATGCAAGGAGGAGTGAATGGCATGGCTGGTGTAGGGACCCTGGGTGTGGCTGTGGACCTCCCCTACAGGAATGACAGATGTGAACAAGAGGGGGAGGGAGATGTAGCTGCAGTGACTAACGAACCTACTACTCCTACAGAGCATACTGGGGTAGGTGTGAACAGTGGAGTATCTGGCCTAAGCATAGCAAGAATTGCTCTTAGTCCCCCAGTGAGTTACCCTGAGGGGCTGCTATATCCCTTTATGAGTGAGAGCGAGTGTGTGATATACTGCAAGGAAATGTCCTCCACAAGAGAAATTGTGTCAGCTGATGCTAATAGTTACAAGGGGCAAATGAATGCTGAGTGCGCGCAGGAAGGGCAGATCTGGTCTTATGAACGAGGAAAGACTAGGATTTAGGTTGACATAGGGGATCAGCGTGGGCTGACCCCCTATTTCCACCATTTAAAAAGGGGAGGTGTCATGATACAATCATGTGGAGTAGTTGATGCCTGGATTGGCTGCTCAGCAGAGGTGGTATTGTCTCAGCCTGGAAGGGGTTAAGGTGAACTGTTATTTCTTTGTGTGGAATCTGTATTCAGAGAAGCTGTGGGCTGAGACCCCTTCCCCCTCCTTAGCCTAATGCTGTTTGTGTAACTGTGTGTAGGAATGCAGAACACTCCTCCCCTTGATGACTGATAGTGGGGGCTAAGACTTGTTTGTAATTGGTTGAACTCATTGTAAATCATAACCAGGGCGTTGTCTTTGACAAGACACAGAGAATTTGATTCAAGTAGGCAAAAGAAAGGCTTTTTAGGTAGAACTCCCCTGGGGACTCAAGAGACTAACATCTGGAGTGGCAGCTCTCCACATATCTAAAGGAACTTGGCAATAAGTTAGATATTGTCAGTAATTCTTTTCATGTCCCATTTTGTTTCTAAAGAACTGTAGCTTTGTAATTGTATGTTATTTTGAATGTTTTTATAATTTTGCACTGTGTAACCTGCGTTGATATTTTTGTTATTAAAAACATAGAAAATCTCATTCTGTCTTTGGGCTCTAATATCCTAATTCACACGCCTGTTGAGACAAGGTTAAAGGCACGTTACCCAAGTATTAAATAGTGTGAGTTTTTAGGGGTTCCCCAAAACTCCCCTTTAATTTAAAAGTTTTGGTGGTGGCAGCAGGGAAATTGTTAATTAGAGCAGTGTGGACTTAATGTGGTGTCTCTTTTAGTCCTTTTGCAGAGTTGCAAGGATAAAGGAACCAGAGCTGTGTGCCATTAACCCCTTCATGCCCACACCCCTCTATTGTGACGTTGAGCAGGTTTGATTCGTCACACTGTTACTAAGCCAATTATCCAATAGCAGAATATTGTCAAAATTGGCATCGCAGCAAAATTAAACCTGTTGACTATAAAATTTTATAGTCAACATGAACCACACCAATATTACACAATAACCAAAAAAACTAAAATTTATGCTTACCTGATAAATTGATTTCTTCTATGGTAAGACGAGTCCACGGATTCATCCTTTACTTGTGGGATATTATCCTTCCCTACAGGAAGTGGCAAAGAGCACCACAGCAGAGCTATCTATATAGCTCCTCCCTTAGCTCCACCCCTCAGTCATTCGACCGAAGGTACAGGAAGAAAAAGGAGTAACTACAAGGTGCCAAGGTGACTGAGTTTAAATCAAAAAAAATATAATCTGTCTTAAAATGACAGGGCGGGCCGTGGACTCGTCTTACCATAGAAGAAATCAATTTATCAGGTAAGCATAAATTTAGTTTTCTTCTATAAAGGTAAGACGAGTCCACGGATTCATCCTTTACTTGTGGGATACAATACCAAAGCTACAGGACACGGATGAACGGGAGGGACAAGACAGATGGTTAAACAGAAGGCACCACTGCTTGAAGAACTTTTCTCCCAAAAAACAGCCTCCGAAGAAGCAAAGGTATCAAATTTGTAAAATTTGGAAAAGGTATGAAGCGAAGACCAAGTCGCAGCCTTACAAATCTGTTCAACAAAAGCATAATTTTTAAAAGCCCATGTGGAATCCACCGCTCTAGTAGAGTGAGCTGTAATCCTTTCAGGAGGCTGCTGTCCAGCAGTTTCGTATGCCAAACGGATGATGCTTTTCAGCCAAAAGGCAAGAGAGGTAGCCGTAGCTTTTTGACCTCTACGTTTTCCAGAATAGACAACAAACAAAGAAGATGTTTGACGGAAATCTTTGGTCGCTTGCAAGTAAAACTTTAAAGCACGAACCACGTCCAAGTTGTGCAATAGACGCTCCTTCTTAGAGGAAGGATTAGGACACAGAGAAGGAACAACTATTTCCTGATTAATATTCTTATTAGTAACAACCTTAGGAAGGAATCCAGGTTTGGTACGCAAAACCACCTTATCAGCATGGAAAACAAGATAAGGCGAGTCGCATTGCAATGCAGATAGTTCAGAAACTCTTCAAGCCGAAGAGATAGCAACTAAAAACAGAATTTATGTTTACCTGATAAATTTCTTTCTCCAACGGTGTGTCCGGTCCACGGCGTCATCCTTACTTGTGGGATATTCTCTTCCCCAACAGGAAATGGCAAAGAGCCCAGCAAAGCTGGTCACATGATCCCTCCTAGGCTCCGCCTACCCCAGTCATTCGACCGACGTTAAGGAGGAATAATAGCATAGGAGAAACCATATGGTACCGTGGTGACTGTAGTTAAAGAAAATAAATTATCAGACCTGATTAAAAAACCAGGGCGGGCCGTGGACCGGACACACCGTTGGAGAAAGAAATTTATCAGGTAAACATAAATTCTGTTTTCTCCAACATAGGTGTGTCCGGTCCACGGCGTCATCCTTACTTGTGGGAACCAATACCAAAGCTTTAGGACACGGATGAAGGGAGGGAGCAAATCAGGTCACCTAAATGGAAGGCACCACGGCTTGCAAAACCTTTCTCCCAAAAATAGCCTCAGAAGAAGCAAAAGTATCAAACTTGTAAAATTTGGTAAAAGTGTGCAGTGAAGACCAAGTCGCTGCCCTACATATCTGATCAACAGAAGCCTCGTTCTTGAAGGCCCATGTGGAAGCCACAGCCCTAGTGGAATGAGCTGTGATTCTTTCGGGAGGCTGCCGTCCGGCAGTCTCGTAAGCCAATCTGATGATGCTTTTAATCCAAAAGGAGAGAGAGGTAGAAGTTGCTTTTTGACCTCTCCTTTTACCTGAATAAACAACAAACAAGGAAGATGTTTGTCTAAAATCCTTTGTAGCATCTAAATAGAATTTTAGAGCGCGAACAACATCCAAATTGTGCAACAAGCGTTCCTTCTTTGAAACTGGTTTCGGACACAGAGAAGGTACGATAATCTCCTGGTTAATGTTTTTGTTAGAAACAACTTTTGGAAGAAAACCAGGTTTAGTACGTAAAACCACCTTATCTGCATGGAACACCAGATAAGGAGGAGAACACTGCAGAGCAGATAATTCTGAAACTCTTCTAGCAGAAGAAATTGCAACTAAAAACAAAACTTTCCAAGATAATAACTTAATATCAACGGAATGTAAGGGTTCAAACGGAACCCCCTGAAGAACTGAAAGAACTAAATTGAGACTCCAAGGAGGAGTCAAAGGTTTGTAAACAGGCTTGATTCTAACCAGAGCCTGAACAAAGGCTTGAACATCTGGCACAGCTGCCAGTTTTTTGTGAAGTAACACTGACAAGGCAGAAATCTGTCCCTTCAGGGAACTTGCCGATAATCCTTTTTCCAATCCTTCTTGAAGGAAGGATAGAATCCTAGGAATCTTAACCTTGTCCCAAGGGAATCCTTTAGATTCACACCAACAGATATATTTTTTCCAAATTTTGTGGTAAATCTTTCTAGTTACAGGCTTTCTGGCCTGAACAAGAGTATCGATAACAGAATCTGAGAAACCTCGCTTCGATAAAATCAAGCGTTCAATCTCCAAGCAGTCAGCTGGAGTGAAACCAGATTCGGATGTTCGAACGGACCCTGAACAAGAAGGTCTCGTCTCAAAGGTAGCTTCCAAGGTGGAGCCGATGACATATTCACCAGATCTGCATACCAAGTCCTGCGTGGCCACGCAGGAGCTATCAAGATCACCGACGCCCTCTCCTGATTGATCCTGGCTACCAGCCTGGGGATGAGAGGAAACGGCGGGAACACATAAGCTAGTTTGAAGGTCCAAGGTGCTACTAGTGCATCCACTAGAGCCGCCTTGGGATCCCTGGATCTGGACCCGTAGCAAGGAACTTTGAAGTTCTGACGAGAGGCCATCAGATCCATGTCTGGAATGCCCCATAGTTGAGTGACTTGGGCAAAGATTTCCGGATGGAGTTCCCACTCCCCCGGATGCAATGTCTGACGACTCAGAAAATCCGCTTCCCAATTTTCCACTCCCGGGATGTGGATAGCAGACAGGTGGCAGGAGTGAGACTCCGCCCATAGAATAATCTTGGTCACTTCTTCCATCGCTAGGGAACTCCTTGTTCCCCCCTGATGGTTGATGTACGCAACAGTCGTCATGTTGTCTGATTGAAACCGTATGAACTTGGTCCTCGCTAGCTGAGGCCAAGCCTTGAGAGCATTGAATATCGCTCTCAGTTCCAGAATATTTATCGGTAGAAGAGATTCTACCCGAGACCAAAGACCCTGAGCTTTCAGGGATCCCCAGACCGCGCCCCAGCCCATCAGACTGGCGTCGGTCGTGACAATGACCCACTCTGGTCTGCGGAATGTCATCCCTCGTGACAGGTTGTCCAGGGACAGCCACCAACGGAGTGAGTCTCTGGTCCTCTGATTTACTTGTATCTTTGGAGACAAGTCTGTATAGTCCCCATTCCACTGACTGAGCATGCACAGTTGTAATGGTCTTAGATGAATGCGCGCAAAAGGAACTATGTCCATTGCCGCTACCATCAACCCGATCACTTCCATGCACTGAGCTACGGAAGGAAGAGGAACGGAATGAAGAATTCGACAAGAGTCCAGAAGTTTTGTCTTTCTGGCCTCTGTTAGAAAAATCCTCATTTCTGAGGAGTCTATAATTGTTCCCAAGAAGGGAACCCTTGTTGACGGGGATAGAGAACTCTTTTCCACGTTCACTTTCCAGCCGTGAGATCTGAGAAAGGCCAGGACGATGTCCGTGTGAGCCTTTGCTCGAGGGAGGGACGACGCTTGAATCAGAATGTCGTCCAGGTAAGGTACTACTGCAATGCCCCTTGGTCTTAGCACCGCTAGAAGGGACCCTAGTACCTTTGTGAAAATCCTTGGAGCAGTGGCTAATCCGAAAGGAAGCGCCACGAACTGGTAATGTTTGTCCAGGAATGCAAACCTTAGGAACCGATGATGTTCCTTGTGGATAGGAATATGTAGATACGCATCCTTTAAATCCACCGTGGTCATGAATTGACCTTCCTGGATGGAAGGAAGGATAGTTCGAATGGTTTCCATCTTGAACGATGGGACCTTGAGAAATTTGTTTAAGATCTTGAGATCTAGGATTGGTCTGAACGTTCCCTCTTTTTTGGGAACTATGAACAGATTGGAGTAGAACCCCATCCCTTGTTCTCTCAATGGAACAGGATGAATCACTCCCATTTTTAACAGGTCTTCTACACAATGTAAGAACGCCTATCTTTTTATGTGGTCTGAAGACAACTGAGACCTGTGGAACCTCCCCCTTGGGGGAAGTCCCTTGAATTCCAGAAGATAACCCTGGGAGACTATTTCTAGCGCCCAAGGATCCAGAACATCTCTTGCCCAAGCCTGAGCGAAGAGAGAGAGTCTGCCCCCCACCAGATCCGGTCCCGGATCGGGGGCCAATATTTCATGCTGTCTTGTTAGCAGTGGCAGGTTTCTTGGCCTGCTTTCCCTTGTTCCAGCCTTGCATTGGTCTCCAAGCTGGCTTGGCCTGAGAAGTATTACCCTCTTGCTTAGAGGACGTAGCACCTTGGGCTGGTCCGTTTTTACGAAAGGGACGAAAATTAGGTCTATTTTTTGCCTTGAAAGGCCGATCCTGAGGAAGGGCATGGCCCTTACCCCCAGTGATATCAGAGATAATCTCTTTCAAGTCAGGACCAAACAGCGTTTTCCCCTTGAAAGGAATGTTTAGTAGCTTGTTCTTGGAAGACGCATCAGCCGACCAAGATTTCAACCAAAGCGCTCTGCGCGCCACAATAGCAAACCCAGAATTCTTAGCCGCTAACTTAGCCAATTGCAAAGAGGCGTCTAGAGTGAAAGAATTAGCCAATTTGAGAGCATTGACTCTGTCCATAATCTCCTCATAAGGAGGAGAGTCACTATCGAGCACCTTAATCAGTTCATCAAACCAGAAATATGCGGCTGTAGTGACAGGGACAATGCATGAAATGGGTTGTAGAAGGTAACCCTGCTGAACAAACATCTTTTTAAGCAAACCTTCTAATTTTTTATCCATAGGATCTTTGAAAGCACAACTATCCTCTATGGGAATAGTGGTGCGTTTGTTTAAAGTAGAAACCGCTCCCTCGACCTTGGGGACTGACTGCCATAAGTCCTTTCTGGGGTCGACCATAGGAAACAATTTTTTAAATATGGGGGGAGGGACGAAAGGAATACCGGGCCTTTCCCATTCTTTATTAACAATGTCCGCCACCCGCTTGGGTATAGGAAAAGCTTCTGGGAGCCCCGGCACCTCTAGGAACTTGTCCATTTTACAAAGTTTCTCTGGGATGACCAAATTTTCACAATCATCCAGAGTGGATAATACCTCCTTAAGCAAAATGCGGAGATGTTCCAATTTAAATTTAAAAGTAATCACATCAGATTCAGCCTGCTGAGAAATGTTCCCTAAATCAGTAATTTCTCCCTCAGACAAAACCTCCCTGGCCCCCTCAGATTGGGTTAGGGGCCCTTCAGAGATATTAATATCAGCGTCGTCATGCTCTTCAGTAACTAAAACAGAGCATCCACGCTTACGCTGACAAGGGTTCATTTTGGCTAAAATGTTTTTGACAGAATTATCCATTACAGCCGTTAATTGTTGCATAGTAAGGAGTATTGGCGCGCTAGATGTACTAGGGGCCTCCTGAGTGGGCAAGACTCGTGTAGACGAAGGAGGGAATGATGCAGTACCATGCTTACTCCCCTCACTTGAGGAATCATCTTGGGCATCATTGTCATTATCACATAAATCACATTTATTTAAATGAATAGGAATTCTGGCTTCCCCACATTCAGAACACAGTCTATCTGGTAGTTCAGACATGTTAAACAGGCATAAACTTGATAAGAAAGTACAAAAAACGTTTTGAAATAAAACCGTTACTGTCACTTTAAATTTTAAACTGAGCACACTTTATTACTGCAATTGCGAAAAAACATGAAGGAATTGTTCAAAATTCACCAAACTTTCACCACAGTGTCTTAAAGCCTTGAAAATATTGCACACCAATTTTGGAAGCTTTAACCCTTAAAATAACGGAACCGGAGCCGTTTTAAGCTTTAACCCCTTTACAGTCCCTGGTACCTGCTTTGCTGAGACCCAACCAAACCCAAGGGGAATACGATACCAAATGATGCCTTCAGAAGTCTTTTATAAGTATCAGAGCTCCTCTCACATGCGACTGCATGCCATGCCTCTCAAAAACAAGTGCGCAACACCGGCGCGAAAATGAGACTCTGCCTATGCTTTGGGAAAGCCCCTAAAGAATAAGGTGTCTAAAACAGTGCCTGCCGATATTATTATATCAAAATACCCAGAATAAATGATTCCTCAAGGCTAAATAAGTGTTAATATCAATCGATTTAGCCCAAAAAATGTCTACAGTCTAAATAAGCCCTTGTGAAGCCCTAATTTACAATCGTAATAAACATGGCTTACCGGATCCCATAGGGAAAATGACAGCTTCCAGCATTACATCGTCTTGTTAGAATGTGTCATACCTCAAGCAGCAAGGACTGCAAACTGTTCCCCCAACTGAAGTTAATGCTCTCAACAGTCCTGTGTGGAACAGCCATGGATTTTAGTTACGGTTGCTAAAATCATTTTCCTCATACAAACAGAATTCTTCATCTCTTTTCTGTTTCTGAGTAAATAGTACGTACCAGCACTATTTGAAAATAACAAACTCTTGATTGAATAATGAAAAACTACAGTTAAACACTAAAAAACTCTAAGCCATCTCCGTGGAGATGTTGCCTGTACAACGGCAAAGAGAATGACTGGGGTAGGCGGAGCCTAGGAGGGATCATGTGACCAGCTTTGCTGGGCTCTTTGCCATTTCCTGTTGGGGAAGAGAATATCCCACAAGTAAGGATGACGCCGTGGACCGGACACACCTATGTTGGAGAAAACAGAACTTTCCATGGTAGAAGCTTAATATCTATTGAATGCATAGGTTCAAACGGAACTAAACTTTCATTAATCAGATAGGACTTGTAATTTTAATCAACTTTCCAATTTACTTTTATCATCAAATTTGCTTTTTTCTCTTGGTATTCTTAGTTAAACTAAACATAGGTAGGATCATATACTAATTTCTAAGCCTTTGAGCGCTGCCTCTCATCACATGCTTTTTAAATCTCTTTTCAACACAAAGAGACAGAAAGTACACGTGGGCCACATAGATAACACTGTGTTCAGGCACAGGGGGTTATTTAAATTTAGCATTGTTTTGTGCTAAATCTTAAGACAATAGATAATAAACAGTCACAGTCATGTGATCAGGGGGCTGGAAGAAGGTTCCTAGATACAAGGTAATGACAGAGGTTAACTGTGTTGGTTATGCAAAACTGGGGAATGGGTAATAAAGGGACTATCTATCTTTTAAAACAATAACAATTCTATGGTAGACTGTCCCTTTAAGAACTAAATTCAAACTCCATGGCGGAGCAACAGGTTTAAACACAGGCTTGATTCTAACTAAAGCCTGACAGAACGACCGAACGTCTGGAACATCTGCCAGACGTTTGTGCAGTAGAATTGATAAAGCAGATATCTGTCCCTTTAAGGAACTAGCTGATAACCCTTTCTCCAATCCTTCTTGGAGAAAGGACAAAATCCTAGGAATCCTGATCTTACTCCATGAGTAGTCTTTGGTTTCGCACCAATAAAGATATTTACGCCATATCTTATGAAAGATTTTCCTGGTGATAGGCTTTCGAGCCTGAATCAAGGTATCTATGACCGACTCAGAAAACCCCCGCTTGGCTAAGATCAAGCGTTCAATTTCCAAGCAGTCAGCCGCAGAGAAACTAGATTTGGATGCTGGAACGGACCTTGAATCAGAAGGTCCTGTCTCAGTGGCAGAGTCCATGGTGGAAGAGATGACATGTCCACCAGGTCTGCATACCAAGTCTTGCGTGGCCACGCAGGTGCTATCAAAATCACTGAAGCTCTCTCCTGTTTGATTCTGGCAATCAAACGAGGAAGGAGAGGAAATGCTGGAAACACATAAGCCAGGTTGAACGACCAGGGTACTGCTAGAGCATCTATCAGTACTGCCTGAGGATCCCTTGACCTGGACCCGTATCGAGGAAGTTTGGCATTTTGACAAGACGCCATCAGATCCAATTCTGGTGTGCCCCATTGTTGAATCAATTGTGCAAACACCTCCGGATGGAGTTCCCACTCCCCCGGATGAAAAGTCTGACCACTTAGAAAATCCGCTTCACAGTTCTCCTCTCCTGTGATATAGATTGCTGATAGATGGCAAGAGTGAGTCTCTGCCCATTGAATTATTTTGGTAACCTCTATCATTGCTAGAGAACTCTTAGTTCCCCCCTGATTATTGATTTAGGCTACAGTCGTGATATTGTCCGACTGGAATCTTATGAATCTGGCCGACGCCAGCTGAGGCCACGCCTGAAGCGCGTTGAATATCGCTCTCAGTTCTAGAATATTTATCGGGAGAAGAGCCTCCTCCCGAGTCCATAATCCCTGTGCTTTCAGGGAATTCCAGACTGCACCCCAGCCCAATAGGCTGGCGTCTGTCGTCACTATGACCCACGCTGGCCTGCGGAAACACATTCCCTTGGACAGATGATCCTGTGACAACCACCAAAGAAGAGAGTCTCTGGTCTCTTGGTCCAGATTTATCTGAGGAGATAAATCTGCATAATCCCCATTCCACTGTTTAAGTATACAAAGTTGCAGTGGTCTGAGATGCAAGTGAGCAAATAGAACTATGTCCATTGCCGCTACCATTAAACCGATTACCTCCATACACTGAGCCACTGACGGCCGAGGAATGGAATGAAGAGCTCGGCAGATGGATAAAATTTTTGATTTCCTGACCTCCGTCAGAAAAATTTTCATGTCCACCGAATTCCCAGAAATGGAACTCTTGTGAGAGGGATAAGTGAACTCTTTTTTACGTTCACCTTCCACCCGTGAGATCTTAGAAAAACCAACACGATGTCCGTGTGAGACTTGGCTAGTTGGCAAGATGACGCCTGGATTAAGGCATCGTCCAGATAAGGCGCCACAGCTATGCCCTGCGGCTTTAGAACCGCCAGAAGGGACCCTAGCACCTTTGTGAAAATTCTGGGAGTCGTGGCCAACCCGAAGGGAAGAGCCACAAACTGGTAATGCTTGTCCAGAAAGGCGAACCTGAGGAACTGGTGATGATCCTTGTGGATAGGAACTTGTAGATACGCATCCTTTAAGTCCACGGTGGTCATATATTGACCCTCCTGGATCATTGACAAAATAGTCCGAATGCTCTCCATCTTGAAGGATGGGACTCTGAGGAATTTGTTTAGGATCTTGAGATGTAAAATTGGTCTGAAGGTTCCCTCTTTTTTGGGAACCACAAACAGATTGGAGTAGAACCCTTGCCCCTGTTCTGTCTCCGGAACTGGGCAGATCACTCCCATGGAATATAGGTCTTCTACACAGCGTAAGAACGCCTCTCGTTGTCTGGTTTACAGACAATTGAGAAAGATGGAATCTCCCCCTTGGGGGAGAATCTTTGAAATCTAGAAGATACCCCTGGGTTACTATTTTTAAAGCCCAGGAGTCCTGAACGTCCCTTGCCCAAGCGAAGAGAGAAAGTCTGCCCCCTACTAGATCCGGTCCCGGATCAGGGGCTACCCCTTCATGCTGTCTTGGTGGCATCAGCGGGCTTCTTGGCCTGTTTACCCTTCTTCCAAGTCTGGTTAGGTCTCCAAACTGACTTGGATTGAGCAAGATTCCCCTCTTGCTTTGCGGCAGGGGAAGAGGAAGAGGGACCACCTTTGAAGTTTCGAAAGGAACGAAAATTAATTTTGTTTGGTCCTCATTTTATTCGTCTTATCCTGAGGAAGGGCATGGCCTTTCCCTCCAGGTATGTCTGAAATGATCTCTTTCAGTTCAGGCCCAAATACGGTCTTACCCTTGAAAGGGATGGCTAAAAGCTTAGCTTTTGATGACTCATCAGCAGACCAGGACTTAAGCCATAACGCTATGCGCGCTAAAATGGCTAATTTAGCCAATTGAAAAGCGGCATCTGTAATGAAAGAATTAGCTAGCTTGAGAGCCCTAATTCTATCTAGAATATCCTCTAATGGAGTCTCAACCTGAAGAGCCTCTTCCAGAGCCTCGAACCAAAAGGACGCTGCAATAGTTACAGGAACAATGCAGGCTATAGGTTGGAGAAGAAAACATTGATGAACAAATATTTTCTTCAGGAGACCCTCTAATTTTTTATCCATAGGATCTTTGAAAGCACAACTGTCCTCAATAGATATAGTTGTATGCTTAGCCAGGGTAGAAATAGCTCCCTCCACCTTAGGGACCGTCTGCCACGAGTCCCGCACGGCGTCTGATATGGGAAACATTTTCTTAAAAGTAGGAGGGGGAGCGAACGGAATACCTGGTCTATCCCACTCCTTAGTAACAATTTCCGAAATCCTCTTAGGGACCAGAAAAACATCATTGTGGGCAGGAACCTCTAGGAATTTGTCCATTTTACACAATTTCTCTGGAACTACAATAGGGTCACAATCATCCAGAGTCGCTAAAACCTCCCTGAGCAATAAGCGGAGGTGTTCTAGTTTAAATTTAAAAGCCGTCATATCTGAATCTGTCTGAGGGAACATATTTCCTAAGTCAGAAATCTCTCCCTCAGCCAGCAAATCCCTAACTTCAGAACATTGTGAGGGTACATCGGATATGGCTAATAAAGCGTCAGAGGGCTCAGCGTTTGTTCTCACACCAGACCTACTGCGCTTCCCCTGCAACCCAGGCAGCTTAGATAAAACCTCAGTGAGGGTAGTATTCATAACTGCGGCCATATCTTGCAGGGTGAAAGAATTAGACGCACTAGAAGTACTTGGCGTCGCTTGTGCGGGCGTTAATGCTTGTGACACTTGGGGAGAATTAGATAGCATAACCTGATTCTCTTCTGACCGAGAATCATCCTGCAACATACTTTTAGTAGCTAGAATATGTTCTTTACAGTTTATTGACCTTTCATCGCATGAGGGACACATACTAAGTGGAGGTTCCACAAAGGCTTCTAAACATATTAAACATTGACTATCCTCAATGTCAGACATGTTGCACAGGCTAGTAATGACTTCAAACAAGCATGAAAACACTTTATTTAGTGAAAAAAATAACAATCTTAAAAACGATACTGCGCCTTTAAGAGAAAAAAAGCATAAACCTTCTGCAAACCAGCCTAAACATGCACCAAATTTTTCAAAATTTTGTATGTAGGCACACTATAGGTAGTTAAGATTGCACCACAAAATTTTTTAGCAATTAACCCCTTAACTCGAAAATAGGCCCAGATCCGGAAAAAAAACCTCAGCACCTTGCCACAGCCCTGCTGTGGCCCTACCTGCTCTCAGGGATCACAAGTTTGGGGTAAAAGCTTTGAATTGGCCCCAAACATACACCAGGGCCCTCAGGAGTTAGAGCTTGCCGTTTGCCGACAAACTAACTGCGCATCTGAGGCACGAAAATAGGCCCCGCCCATCTCACTCGATGTTACCTCAGTCTTAAAGAACCGCACCAGAGCGGTTATAACTAGCCATGTGGGTTCTAAGATCCGAAAAATAAGCCATGTGTGCCCTAATAAAGATGCCCAAAACGTTTACTGTCCCACAAAAACGTTAAAGCACTCCCATCCAAAAAAACGTTTGTTCACAAACATTTGTCTTTAGTGTCAACCATATATGTAATTGGCCCCATATGCAAGCTAAGTAATGCCCTTCTTTTAGCTCTAGGATTACTGCTTACCCTCCTGGGTATAATGTCAGCCTTTCTGAAATACACAGTCTCTCCAGAAAAAATATGACTGAACATACCTCATTGCTGCATAGCATGAAACCGTTCCTCACACTGAAGTTGCCTGTACTCCTCAGCCTCTGTTGGAACAGCAAATGGACCTTAGTTACAAATGCTAAGATCATCATCCTCCAGGCAGCAGTCTTCATCCATCTGCTGCCTGAGAGTAAATAGTACAAACCGGTACCATTTAAAATAAACTCTTGATTGAAGAAATTAAAAACTAATATTTTGTCACCTCTTTCACTTTACCCTTCCTAGTACTTAGAGTAGGCAAAGAGAATGACTGGGGGTGGGGCTAAGGGAGGAGCTATATAGACAGCTCTGCTGTGGTGCTCTTTGCCACTTCCTGTAGGGAAGGATAATATCCCACAAGTAAAGGATGAAACCGTGGACTCGTCTTACCTTTATAGAAGAAATGCACGTTTAATTCTATCATAATTGTCATTACTACCTATGTATTCTATTAAACAAAGGATACCAAGAAAACAAACATTTGCTAAAAGTAAATTGGAAACTATTAAAATTGTATGCTTTATATGAATAATGAAAGAACATTTTTGGGTTTCATGTTCCTTTAAACAAAGAAAACATAATACATACAGAAAAAAAACATCAGTAGCATTATAATGAATACTACAGATATTAACAGGCTTTAAAAAGGTATAGAAAGGTAAAATTTAAAATGTGCATGGGTGCATTTAAAATTTGAAATAGAATCATTGTTTGCAATATACTTCCATTAGCAAAAATGCTTCTAGTAAAACAGATAAGTGTTTTTCTGCAGCATACGCACATTAGTATTCAAACACTTTTGCAGAGAGTCAGCGGTGGCTTGTATGATACAAATGATGCCAAGAAATAAAACACCACTGCCAGCTCTTTGACCAGGCATGGTGTTTAAATACTGATGCACAGCCTTCACAGGATATGTGTGTATGCCACAGAAAAACCAGTAATAACTTTTACTTGAGGTAGAAAACCCCTTTATCCAAACTGCTTGAATTTCGGGAATAGTTTAGATTTTGGAATATTTGCATCTGTAAAATGGGAAAGTTTGTAGAGGGGATGAGACCAAATGTGCACATCAACAATCTTATGTCATTTAGGCAATATTTAAATATTATACAGCTTATGCATGCAACCTCAAATGTAGTTATATATAATACTTTTGTATACATAGCACCCACAGAAACATAGTATTGCACTGTAATCCAGAGCTTGATTATTCGGTATTGACCCTTTTCCCACCGTCACACTGCCCTTGGTCCTCCGCCAGCCATCTGATTAATTTACTTCCCATTGTGGCTGGTGGCTCCCTAAAGTTTAGACTGTGAGAAAGGAGAGGAGTTTGGAGCAAAAAGCAAGTGCATGGAGAAACAGGGATATAGACTCTAATGGGGATACTGGATCTGTTGGTACACGCTCAGTAGGTGAACAGGGAGATCTCCTGTTTTCGATTAGCCGTCCCAAACATCTGTCCTTAGACATTGTATGTATCTCTATCAACACGACGAGGAGTGTCTTATCCAGGTGAATGATTTCTGATACTGGGTGTCACCCGCTATATGTGGGGCATGAAGATGGAGCAAGCCCTCCTAGAGGCACAAATAGTGCTTATGACCATGCGTTGGACTCCCTACTCATTACTCTGTGATATATGTTGTCACATAAATACTTTTGGATGCTGCCCGGTAAAAGGGCTCAACACCTCTACTTGTGGATTGATATTTGATTACATTGTGTGATGAATTGCTACAGCCTGATATGCTTATGTTACGGAATCATCCGCCAATTGTGGAACATGATACTGCGTAAATCTGTCTAACACGCAACAATGTTGCAAAATTTTTCATGTGCCGATGTCTGTTTGTGTGTCTGAAAGTGAAAAACGGATATCTCATCATAAACGCCCCCACAGACGTCACTACAATACCGCATCAACTGATATGTAAATTAGCCATGTGGTTTACTACGTGAATGAGGCGGTTACCAATGTTGACTACAGGTTGCTCTCATGGGACTTGCTATACAACAACGAGATGTGCACATAGGCAAGTCTTTCAGGTGTTTGGCATTTGATTATTACACAAGGTATATAGGATCTGTAGTCAGACAGGCTTTTATATTTTTCGTTGTGGGACAATACTCTGAGGATGGATTGACCTTGGGACTGTCTCTACTTTGGGAACATTTAATAAAGGTGCCAGTACAGCACCGAAACGTCATGCAATCTCCCTTTGAATTTTAAATGGTATATTAAAAGTTAATTTTTATTTTTCTAAACACTTTGTACATTTTTGACATTTGCACCCAGGTAGTTGCTAATTTTGATATTAGGGGTGCAACACCTTTTGGGACTTATAGATCTCAAAATAACAAGAGTATTGCATTGAGCAATGATACTTTTTTATTGGACAAACTATACATTTATAAGATGACAAGCTTTCGGAAGAGTGTCTTCCTTTTTTATGTCTGAAGCAATACTCAGACTTGAAAAAAGGAAGACACTCTTCCGAAAGCATGATGAAGAATATATATATATATATATATATATATATATATATATATATATATATATATATATATATATATATATATATATATATATATATATATATATATATATATATATATATATTTTTATTTATTTTTTATTTATTTATATATATTAAGAGAGTGCCACCCGCTCTGAAAAGGATATTCAGTGAAAAAGTTATGGAACACCTGAAAAACAAAGTACAAGCAGGTGAACCAGTGCACGGAACCCAAAGACTATAATATGAATTAAAAAAGAAAAGTTATTAGATGGGTTAGTCCGGCACACACTAATTTACATCACTATACCAAAATTATATTGCAGTAAAAAATACACGGGGAGCCACCGGGTCAGATCAGAAAAAAGAAAACAGAATTTATGCTTACCTGATAAATTACTTTCTCCAACGGTGTGTCCGGTCCACGGCGTCATCCTTACTTGTGGGATATTCTCTTCCCCAACAGGAAATGGCAAAGAGCCCAGCAAAGCTGGTCACATGATCCCTCCTAGGCTCCGCCTTCCCCAGTCATTCGACCGACGTAAAGGAGGAATATGCATAGGAGAAATCATATGATACCGTGGTGACTGTAGTTAGAGAAAATAATTCATCAGACCTGATTAAAAAACCAGGGCGGGCCGTGGACCGGACACACCGTTGGAGAAAGTAATTTATCAGGTAAGCATAAATTCTGTTTTCTCCAACATAGGTGTGTCCGGTCCACGGCGTCATCCTTACTTGTGGGAACCAATACCAAAGCTTTAGGACACGGATGATGGGAGGGAGCAAATCAGGTCACCTAGATGGAAGGCACCACGGCTTGCAAAACATTTCTCCCAAAAATAGCCTCCGAAGAAACAAAAGTATCAAATTTGTAAAATTTGGTAAAAGTGTGCAGTGAAGACCAAGTCGCTGCCTTACATATCTGATCAACAGAAGCCTCGTTCTTGAAGGCCCATGTGGAAGCCACGGCCCTAGTGGAATGAGCTGTGATTCTTTCAGGAGGCTGCCGTCCGGCAGTCTCATAAGCCAATCGGATGATGCTTTTAAGCCAAAAAGAGAGAGAGGTAGAAGTTGCTTTTTGACCTCTCCTTTTACCAGAATAAACAACAAACAAGGAAGATGTTTGTCTGAAATCCTTTGTAGCCTCTAAATAGAATTTTAGAGCACGAACTACATCCAAATTGTGCAACAAACGTTCCTTCTTTGAAACTGGATTCGGACACAAAGAAGGCACAACTATCTCCTGGTTAATATTTTTGTTAGAAACAACTTTCGGAAGAAAACCAGGTTTAGTACGCAAAACCACCTTATCTGCATGGAACACCAGATAAGGAGGAGAACACTGCAGAGCAGATAACTCTGAAACTCTTCTAGCAGAAGAAATTGCAACCAAAAACAAAACTTTCCAAGATAATAACTTAATATCTACGGAATGTAAGGGTTCAAACGGAACCCCTTGAAGAACTGAAAGAACTAAATTGAGACTCCAAGGAGGAGTCAAAGGTTTGTAAACAGGCTTGATTCTAACCAGAGCCTGAACAAAAGCTTGAACATCTGGCACAGCCGCCAGCTTTTTGTGAAGTAAAACAGATAAAGCAGAAATCTGTCCCTTCAAAGAACTTGCAGATAATCCTTTCTCCAAACCCTCTTGTAGAAAGGATAGAATCTTAGGAATTTTTATCTTGTTCCATGGGAATCCTTTAGATTCGCACCAACATATATATTTTTTCCATATTTTATGGTAAATTTTTCTAGTTACAGGCTTTCTAGCCTGAATAAGTGTATCAATGACAGAATCTGAGAACCCACGCTTTGATAAAATCAAGCGTTCAATCTCCAAGCAGTCAGTTGGAGTGAGGCCAGATTCGGATGTTCGAACGGACCTTGAACAAGAAGGTCCCGTCTCAAAGGTAGCTTCCATGGTGGAGCCGATGACATTCACCAGGTCTGCATACCAAGTTCTGCGTGGCCACGCAGGAGCTATCAAGATCACCGAAGCCCTCTCCTGATTGATCCTGGCTACCAGCCTGGGAATGAGAGGAAACGGTGGGAATACATAAGCTAGGTTGAAGGTCCAGGGCGCTACTAGTGCATCTACTAGAGTCGCCTTGGGATCCCTGGATCTGGACCCGTAGCAAGGAACCTTGAAGTTCTGACGAGACGCCATCAGATCCATGTCTGGAATGCCCCATAATTGAGTTATGTGGGCAAAGATTTCCGGATGGAGTTCCCACTCCCCCGGATGAAATGTCTGACGACTCAGAAAATCCGCTTCCCAATTTTCCACTCCTGGGATGTGGATTGCAGACAAGTGGCAGGAGTGAATCTCCGCCCATTGAATTACTTTGGTCACTTCTTCCATCGTCAGGGAACTCCTTGTTCCCCCCTGATGGTTGATATATGCAACAGTCGTCATGTTGTCTGATTGAAACCTTATGAATTTGGCCTTTGCTAGTTGAGACCAAGCCTTGAGAGCATTGAATATCGCTCTCAGTTCCAGAATGTTTATCGGGAGAAGAGATTCTTCCCAAGACCATAGACCCTGAGCTTTCAGGGGTTCCCAGACCGCGCCCCAGCCCACCAGACTGGCGTCGGTCGTGACAATGACCCACTCTGGTCTGCGGAAGCTCATCCCTTGTGACAGGTTGTCCAGGGTCAGCCACCAACGGAGTGAATCTCTGGTCCTCTGATCTACTTGGATCGTCTGAGACAAGTCTGTATAATCCCCATTCCACTGTCTGAGCATGCACAGTTGTAATGGTCTTAGATGAATTCGCGCAAAAGGAACTATGTCCATTGCCGCAACCATCAAACCTATTACTTCCATGCACTGCGCTATGGAAGGAAGAAGAACAGAATGAAGTACTTGACAAGAGCTTAGAAGTTTTGATTTTCTGGCCTCTGTCAGAAAAATCTTCATTTCTAAGGAGTCTATTATTGTTCCCAAGAAGGGAACTCTTGTTGACGGGAATAGAGAACTTTTTTCTACGTTCACTTTCCACCCGTGAGATCTGAGAAAGGCTAGGACAATGTCCGTATGAGCCTTTGCTTGTGGCAGAGACGACGCTTGAATCAGTATGTCGTCCAAGTAAGGTACTACTGCAATGCCCCTTGGCCTTAGCACCGCTAGAAGGGACCCTAGTACCTTTGTGAAAATTCTTGGAGCAGTGGCTAATCCGAATGGAAGTGCCACAAACTGGTAATGCTTGTCCAGAAAAGCGAACCTTAGGAACCGATGATGTTCCTTGTGGATAGGAATATGTAGATACGCATCCTTTAAATCCACCGTGGTCATGAATTGACCTTCCTGGATGGTAGGAAGAATTGTCCGAATGGTTTCCATTTTGAACGATGGAACCCTGAGAAATTTGTTTAGGATCTTGAGATCCAAAATTGGCCTGAATGTTCCTTCTTTTTTGGGAACTATGAACAGATTGGAGTAAAACCCCATCCCTTGTTCTCCTAATGGAACAGGATGAATCACTCCCATTTTTAACAGGTCTTCTACACAATGTAAGAATGCCTGTCTTTTTATTTGGTCTGAAGACAATTGAGACCTGTGGAACCTTCCCCTTGGGGGTAGTTCCTTGAATTCCAGGAGATAACCTTGAGAAACTATTTCTAGCGCCCAAGGATCCTGAACATCTCTTGCCCAAGCCTGAGCGAAGAGAGAGAGTCTGCCCCCCACCAGATCCGGATCGGGGGCCAACATCTCATGCCGTCTTAATAGCGGTAGCAGGCTTCTTGGCCTGCTTACCTTTGTTCCAGCCTTGCATCGGTCTCCAGGCTGGCTTGGTTTGAGAAGAATTACCCTCTTGCTTAGAGGATGTAGAATTTGAGGCTGGTCCGTTTCTGCGAAAGGGACGAAAATTTGGTTTATTTTTAGCCTTAAAAGACCTATCCTGAGGAAGGGCGTGGCCCTTTCCCCCAGTGATGTCTGAAATAATCTCTTTCAAGTCAGGGCCAAACAGCGTTTTCCCCTTGAAAGGGATGTTAAGCAATTTGTTCTTGGAGGACACATCCGCTGACCAAGACTTTAGCCAAAGCGCTCTGCGCGCCACAATAGCAAAACCTGAATTTTTCGCCGCTAATCTAGCTAATTGCAAAGTGGCGTCTAAGGTAAAAGAGTTAGCCAATTTAAGTGCTTGAACTCTGTCCATAACCTCCTCATAAGAAGATTCTTTATTGAGCGACTTTTCTAGTTCTTCGAACCAGAAACACGCTGCTGTAGTGACAGGAACAATGCATGAAATTGGTTGTAGAAGGTAACCTTGCTGAACAAACATCTTTTTAAGCAAACCCTCTAATTTTTTATCCATAGGATCTTTGAAAGCACAACTATCTTCTATAGGGATAGTGGTGCGTTTGTTTAGAGTAGAAACCGCCCCCTCGACCTTGGGGACTGTCTGCCATAAGTCCTTCCTGGGGTCGACCATAGGAAATAATTTCTTAAATATAGGGGGAGGGACCAAAGGTATGCCGGGCCTTTCCCATTCTTTATTTACAATGTCCGCCACCCGCTTGGGTATAGGAAAAGCTTCGGGGGGCACCGGGACCTCTAGGAACTTGTCCATCTTACATAATTTCTCTGGAATGACCAAATTGTCACAATCATCCAGAGTAGATAACACCTCCTTAAGCAGAGCGCGGAGATGTTCCAATTTAAATGTAATAACGTCAGGTTCAGCTTGTTGAGAAATTTTTCCTGAATCTGAAATTTCTCCCTCAGACAAAACCTCCCTGGCCCCTTCAGACTGGTGTAAGGGCATGTCAGAACCATTATCATCAGCGTCCTCATGCTCTTCAGTATCTAAAACAGAGCAGTCGCGCTTTCGCTGATAAGTGGGCATTTTGGCTAAAATGTTTTTAATAGAATTATCCATTACAGCCGTTAATTGTTGCATAGTAAGGAGGATTGGCGCACTAGATGAACTAGGGACCTCCTGAGTGGGCAAGACTGGTGTAGACATAGAAGGAGATGATGCAGTACCATGCTTACTCCCCTCACTTAAGGAATCATTTTGGGCAACATTATTATCAGTGGCATCATTGTCCCTACTTTGTTTGTCACATTCATCACATATATTTAAATGGAGAGGAACCTTGGCTTCCGAACATACAGAACATCGTCTATCTGATGGTTCAGACATGTTAATAGGCATAAACTTGATAACAAAGCACAAAAAACGTTTTAAAATAAAACCGTTACTGTCACTTTAAATTTTAAACTGAACACACTTTATTACTGAATATGTGCAAAAGTATGAAGGAATTGTTCAAAATTCACCAAAATTTCACCACAGTGTCTTAAAGCCTTAAAAGTATTGCACACCAAATTTGAAAGCTTTAACTCTTAAAATAACGGAACCGGAGCCGTTTTTACATTTAACCCCTATACAGTCCCTGGTATCTGCTTTGCTGAGACCCAACCAAGCCCAGAGGGGAATACGATACCAAATGACGCCTTCAATAAGCTTTTTCAGTGGATCTGAGCTCCTCACACATGCATCTGCATGCCTTGCTTCTCAAAAACAACTGCGCATTAGTGGCGCGAAAATGAGGCTCTGTCTATGACTAGAAAAGGCCCACAGTGAAAAAGGTGTCCAATACAGTGCCTGCTGTTTTTTTAACAGAATTCCCAAGATTAAAATAACTCTTCAAAGTTATAAACCATTAAATATGCTTATAAAGTAATCGTTTTAGCCCAGAAAAATGTCTACCAGTCTTTAAAGCCCTTGTGAAGCCCTTTATTCTTATATTTAAAACTAAGAAAATGGCTTACCGGATCCCATAGGGAAAATGACAGCTTCCAGCATTACCAAGTCTTGTTAGAAATGTGTCATACCTCAAGCAGCAAAGTCTGCCCACTGTTTCCCCCAACTGAAGTTACTTCATCTCAACAGTCCTGTGTGGAACAGCCATCGATTTTAGTAACGGTTGCTAAAATCATCTTCCTCTTACAAACAGAAATCTTCATCTCTTTTCTGTTTCAGAGTAAATAGTACATACCAGCACTATTTTAAAATAACAAACTCTTGATTGAAGAATAAAACTACATTTAAACACCAAAAAACTCTAAGCCATCTCCGTGGAGATGTTGCCTGTGCAACGGCAAAGAGAATGACTGGGGAAGGCGGAGCCTAGGAGGGATCATGTGACCAGCTTTGCTGAGCTCTTTGCCATTTCCTGTTGGGGAAGAGAATATCCCACAAGTAAGGATGACGCCGTGGACCGGACACACCTATGTTGGAGAAAAGCATTTATTACATCCAATTCATTCAATTCTATAAACTAACATATACTCATAGGTTCAATAAACCTGAGAGAAAATACAGTAAATATAAGCAATCCTAAAAACTTAGAGGAAATCAGACCTTATATAGTAAAGTACACCGGTGTATAAATGAATATATAATCTAAACCCATGGGTCTACGCTATACCTAAGATATGGCTAGCAAATGTCTAAAAGATAGAAATACAGATATCAGTGAACAATATCCCTATCATGCAAAACAGCAAAGTTCATATATAGTTAGTATCAACACACTTAGTCTACATATTTATACAACGCTCCATATTGCTAATTAAAATTAGATCCTGAGAGCATATGCACAGTCCCCAGCATGCTTAGTGTATCAACATGTGAAAAAGCAGTTCCATGATAAAGCAGGGGTGAAAATTAGGCACACAGTTTCATATTAGCGAACCTATGCAAAGACTTTGCAAATAGCGTTAGTAGTTATAGGTTAGAGTCAGGCGATAGAGCACAGCAGATTCAAAAGTGCATAAGTGGACAAAAAGATCAATTAGTCAGCATAGCGTCCATAAATTGAATGAACAAGAGACCGGGTTTTTCAAGGCTTAACCGCCTACAGCTCACCAGACCATAATGTGTAGTTCACAAGACGATTCCACAGTCAGAGCTGCCCCTCCGTCTCCCTATCGGAACAAGCTGTATGTACCACTCAAATTCACCTGTTCCAACACCACAGGCCGATATCCTCCAAGGTTGGCGTCCCACGCCTCAACAACAGAGGTGTGGCTTTCAAGCTACGCGCGTTTCACCCTTTGAAATTAGTGTAGGGCTTTCTCAAGCGTCATAGTGTTATTTCCGTATTGGTAACTTTATATAGCCATCTCATAATTGGTTCCGGTGAAATATGTTACATTGAATTGCTCATTATGCTCACAAAATTCATTACGATTATTTACAAAACATCTCAAGTGAAAATCTATAGGTATATGCATGCATATTATCCAAAACTAAGAGAGTGGGAATTAAAACAAAATATATTATCCTAACACAAATCCAATCAATGCAGGTACATTAATACAATACAATCAATGGTGCAGTTCACCCATATTTTATTTATTTTCCATATCTGAAGCTAGTGCAAATACAGCACATATACATATATATGTGTAACTAGAAATTTATTAATCATCTTGAGATTGAAAGATAGCAAAGGAGAGCATTACTTTAAGGTTATTTAACTTAAGAAGGGAGCATAATTAATTTCCTCATTTAAGCCATTGGGTTTTAAAGAATCCAAATTATATTTCCATTTGCACTCTGCCTTCAATAACAACTGATCAATGTCTCCCCCTCTGTCTTTTAGGTCAATCAGCTCTAAGCCCATCCATCTTAAATCCGTATCTAAACTTTTGTGGTGCTCCTGAAAATGACGAGCAATTCCACTAGTTTTAATATTTTCATTCAAAATATCTCTCCTATGCCCTTTTATTCTTTCATGTAGTTCCCTATAGGTTTTACCTATATAGAATTTTGGAAAAGTGCAAGTTACTGTTACCATATATACTACTCCAATACTTTTACATGTTATCTGCCCTTTAACTTTGAAACTTCTTCCTTCCAGATTAACAATTTTATCCCCTTTAAGCATAAATTTACAGATAATGCATTTTCTGCATATAAAAGATCCATTCTCTTTTTTCTTTTTAGATAACCAATTTTCATTTAAATTTATATTTACAAAGTGACTAGCCACAAGTTTATTTTTCAGTGATGGAGCTTTTTTTGCTGTTAATGACGGATATTCACCCACAATTTCGTTTACATCTAAATCTAAGGTGAGAAGGTTCCAATGTTTTTTTAAAAATAGCTCTTATGTCCTGCCATCTATCATTGTAAACTGAAGTGTATCTCACTATCGACTTTTTGTATTCTTTATCCTTATATAGTAAAGATTCTCTATCAGATGCTTTGGCTCTTTTATACCCCTCCTTGATACATTTATTAGGGTAACCTCTTGCTATAAATCTTTTTGTTTGATCCACTGCCTGAAATTTGAATCCTTCTACTGTGGAGCAGTTTCTACAATGCCTAAGAAACTGCCCCACAGGAATAGATTCAATTTGAGTTCTTGGGTGGTGACTGCTAGCCAACAGCAGACTATTTGCTGACGTTGGTTTCCTGTGAGATTCCGTGACAAGAGTACTACCCCTCTTCATAATTTTCAAATCAAGAAAGGTTAGTTCACAGTCACTATATTAATAAGTGAATTTTAGATTAAATGAGTTATTATTAAGTCTTTGCATAAAAGGTATGTAGATTTTCTACAGTTCCATTCCAAAGCAGGAGGACATCATCGATATAGCGTGTCCACAGATCAATCATTGGTTCATATTCTGCTGGTATATCTATAATATTATTTGCTTCCCACATGCCCAGATATAGATATGTATATGTGGGGGCACAGCAGGCCCCCATGGCTGTCCCTATTAATTGTCTATAGAATTTTTTATCAAATAAAAAAATAATTATGTTCCAACACAAAACTCAGTAACTGAAGTACAAAGTGAGTGTGTTTTTCATATTGTTGTCCTCTTTGTGTTAAATAATATTTACACGCTTCTATACCTTGACTATGCGGGATGCATGAATATAGGGCTTCAACATCAATTGAAATCGTAGCTATACTCACACTAATGTTATCCAATTTTTTAAAGACATCTCTAGTGTCCTTTACATAAGATGGTAAGGACAAAAAGGTGTCGACGTAAACACCAGTCAATATATTTATTAACATTTTCACATAAGCCATTAATCCCTGCCACTATTGGTCTTCCAGGGGGATGATTTTTATTTTTATGCAGTTTAGGGATCGTGTAAAATGTGGGAATCACCGGAAACTAATTTTTCATATATCGGTATTCATTATTGTTGATTGTCCCTTCTTTAAATGCGTCTAACAGAATCTTATCAAGTATGGTTTTATACTGGAACAATGGATCTTTCCTCAGTAATTCATATTGTGTTTTAATGTTAAGTTGTCTTAAACATTCCTGTACATAATCCTGTGTTTTTAGAATCACCACATTCCCACCCCTATCAGATGGCTTTATTGTAATGCTTTTATCAATCATTAGCCCATTTAATGCATCAATTTCTTCCCCATTTAAATTGTGTTTTGAACTCTTATGTCTACATTTTTAACATCCTTCTCTACCATTTTTACAAAATTAGAGACATTGGATACCATTGATAAAGATGGCATATAGTTTGATTTAGGTTTTAAATTACTAAACCCAATTGACAAAGATGGCTGAGTTTGTGAATCTTCATCACAATTTGCTTGTAACAGTGATTCAAGGTCACTCAACATTTTTTTGTCATGCATATCTAGTTTAGTAATATCAGGTTTATTCATATAAAGTTTCTTAAGAACAACTTTCCTTGCAAGCATATGTAAATCTTTAGTAACCGTAAATTTATCCAATTTATTGGTAGGACAGAATGTAAGGCCTTTCTTCAAAAGCTGGAGATGTGGTGACTCCAGAATTTTATCAGATAGATTAACTACCTCTAATTCATCCTCAATTAATGTTTCTGTTTTTCTGCATTCTGAGAACTCTGTAGAGTATACCCACTTGTCTTTCCATTTACCTTTTTTGCGTTTACATCCACCTCTCCTGGTTTTTCTTTTATCCCTTGGGGACCCCTGTCCAAAAAAATTTAAGATTCTGAAGTGTAACTGGTAGCATATTCATACACTTTATCCTCTTTATAATTTAATAAGTCTCTCAAGAATTTACTTCTCTTTCTAGATTTGGTTTCTTCCTGAAGTTTCCTAGTCCCCATCAATATCTCATTCTTAAATTATTGATAATCTTGATTAGTAGACCAACTATCTAATGCCAACTCTGACTCCTTCAATTTCTCATTCAATATATCCAGTTTTAGCTGAGTTTCATTAATAATAAGTTTAATCAAATTAAAGGAACATTCAGAGAGGCACTTATCCCATTTTTGTTTAAAATTTTCAGTTAGGGGATTATTTAGATTAAGTCCTGTTTTTTTTCTCAATCTAGGTCCTCAAGGTACCATCTTATCAATATATCTTTGTAAGCTAGTTATTTCCCATTTTAATTTAAGTTGTTTTATAAGATTATTTTTATGGGTTTTGCAATCTTGAAAAATAGATCCTGATGGCTGAACCACAGGAACTTTGTCCGAATCTACAGAAAAAGTCTCATTAATGTCAAATTCCCACTCTCGTTCTCCTATACTGGCCATCTCACCAACCTAACACGGTGGCACCCTGCAATCCTACACAACAATATAAATCCACACCTCTGAGCTGGGTAGTTGAAAGAACCCCTAAAGGTTCAGAAATAAGTATTAAGAAAGTGCCAACCGCTCTGAAAAGGATATTCAGTGAAAAAGTTATGGAACAACTGACAAACAAAGTACAAGCAGGTGAACCAGTGCACGGAACCCAAAGACTATAATATGAATTAAAAAAGAAAAGCAATTAGATGGGTTAGTCCGGCACCCACTAATTTATATCACTATACCAAAATTATATTGCAGTAAAAAGTAAATTTATGCTTACCTGATAAATTAATTTCTTCTATTGTAAGACGAGTCCACGGATTCATCCTTTACTTGTGGGATATTATCCTTCCTAACAGGAAGTGGCAAAGAGCACCACAGCAGAGCTGTCTATATAGCTCCTCCCTTAGCTCCACCCCCAGTCATTCGACCGAAGGTACAGGAAGAAAAAAGGAGAAACTACAAGGTGCAGAGGTGACTGAGTTTAAATCAAAAAAATATAATCTGTCTTAAAATGACAGGGAGGGCCGTGGACTTGTCTTACCATAGAAGAAATTAATTAATCAGATAAGCATAAATTTACTTTTCTTCTATGAAGGTAAGACGAGTCCACGGATTCATCCTTTACTTGTGGGATACAATACCAAAACTTACACAACACGGATGAACGGGAGGGACAAGACAGATGGTTAAACAGAAGGCACCACTGCTTGAAGAACTTTTCTCCCAAAAATAGCCTCCGAAGAAGCAAAGGTATCAAATTTGTAAAATTTGTAAAAGGTATGAAGCGAAGACCAAGTCGCAGCCTTACAAATCTGTTCAACAGAAGCATCATTTTTAAAAGCCCATGTGGAAGCCACCGGTCTAGTAGAGTGAGCAGTAATTCTTTCAGGAGGCTGTTGTCCAGAAGTCTCGTATGCCAAACGGATGATGCTTTTCAGCCAAAAGGCTTGAGAGGTAGCCGTAGCTTTTTGACCTCTACGTTTTCCAGAATAGACCACAAACAAAGAAGATGTTTGACGGAAATCTTTGGTCGCTTGCAAATAAAACTTCAAAGCACGAACCACATCCAAGTTGTACAACAGATGCTCCTTCAGAGAAGGAGGATTAGGACACAGAGAAGGAACAACAATTTCCTGATTAATATTCCTATTAGTAACAACCTTAGGAAGGAATCCAGGTTTGGAATGCAAAACCACCTTATCAGCATGGAAAACAAGGTAAGGCAACTCTTTGAGCCGAAGAGATAGCAACTAAAAAAAGAACTTTCCAAGATAGAAGCTTAATATCTATGGAATGCATAGGTTCAAACGGAACCCCTTGAATAACTTTAAGAACTAAATTCAAACTCCATGGCGGAGCAACAGGTCTAAACACAGGCTTGATTCTAACTAAAGCCTGACAGAATGACTGGAACATCTGCCAGACGTTTGTGCAGTAGAATTGATAAAGCAGATATCTGTCCCTTTAAGGAACTAGCTGATAGCCCATTCTCATATCCTTCTTGGAGAAAGGACAAAATCCTAGGAATTCTGATCTTACTCCATGAGTAGCCTTTGGATTCGCACCAATAAAGATATTTACGCCATATCTTATGATAAATTTCCTGGTGACAGGCTTTCGAGCCTGAATCAAGGTATCTATGACCGACTCCGAGAAACACCGCTTGGATAAGATCAAGCGTTCAATCTCCAAGCAGTCAGCCGCAGAGAAACTAGATTTGGATGCTGGAACGGACCTTGAGTCAGAAGGTCCTGTCTCAGTGGCAGAGTCCATGGTGGAAGAGATGACATGTCCACCAGGTCTGCATACCAAGTCCTGCATGGCCACGCAGGTGCTATCAAAATCACTGAAGCTCTCTCCTGTTTGATTCTGGCAATCAAACAAGGAAGGAGAGGAAATGGTGGAAACACATAAGCCAGGTTGAACGACCAGGGTACTGCTAGAGCATCTATCAGTACTGCCTGAGGATCCCTTGACCTGGACCCGTAACGAGGAAGTTTGGCGTTCTGACGAGACGCCATCAGATCCAATTCTGGTGTGCCCCATTGCTGAATCAATTGTGCAAACACCTCCGGATGGAGTTCCCACTCCCCCGGATGAAAAGTCTGACCACTTAGAAAATCCGCTTCCCAGTTCTCCACTCCTGGGATATAGATTGCTGATAGATGGCAAGAGCGAGTCTCTGCCCATTGAATTATTTTGGTAACCTCTATCATCGCTAGAGAACTCTTAGTTCCCCCCTGATGATTGATATATGCTAGAGTCGTGATACTTTCCGACTGGAATCTTATGAATCTGGCCGATGCCAGCTGAGTCCACGCCTGAAGCTCGTTGAATATCGCTCTCAGTTCTAGAATATTTAATGGAAGAAGAGCCTCCTCCTGAGTCCACAATCCCTGTGCTTTCAGGAAATTCCAGACTGCACCCCAGCCTAATAGGCTGGCGTCCGTCGTCACTATGACCCACGCTGGCCTGCGGAAACACATTCCTTTAGACAGATGATCCTGTGACAACCACCAAAGAGAGTCTCTCGTCTCTTGGTCCAGATTTATCTGAGGAGATAAATCTGCATAATCCCCATTCCACTGTTTGAGCATGCAAAGTTGCAGTGGTCTGAGATGCAAGCGAGCAAACGGAACTATGTCCATTGCCGCTACCATTAAGCCAATTACCTCCATACGCTGAGCCACTGACGGGCGAGGAATGGAATGAAGAGCTCGGCAGATGGATAGAATTTTTGATTTCCTGACCTCCGTCAGAAAAATTTTCATGCCCACCGAATCTATCAGAGTTCCCAGGAAAGGAACTCTTGTGAGAGGGATAAGTGAACTCTTTTTGTATGTTCACCTTCCACCCGTGAGATCTTAGAAAAGCCACCACGATGCCCGTGTGAGACTTTGCTAGTTGGAAAGTTGACGCCTGGATTAAGATATTGTCCAGATAAGGCGCCACAGCTATGCCCCGCGGCCTTAGATCCGCCAGAAGGGACCCTAGCGCCTTTGTGAAAATTCTGGGAGCTGTGGCCAACCCGAAGGGAAGAGCCACAAACTGGTAATGCATGTCCAGAAAGGAAAACCTGAGAAACTGATGATGATCTTTGTGGATAGGAACGTGTAGATATGCATCCTTTAAGTCCACGGTGGTCATATATTGACCCTCTTGGATAAAATTTATTTAGGATCTTGAGATCCAAAATTGGTCTGAAGGTTCCCTCTTTTTTGGGAACCACAGACAGATTGGAGTAGAACCCTTGCCCCTGTTCTGTTTTTTGGAACTGGGCAAATTACTCCCATGGTATATAGGTCTTCTACACAGCGTAAGAACGCCTCTCTTGTTGTCTGGTTTACAGACAATTGAGAAAGATGGAATCTCCCCCTTGGGGGAGAATCTTTGAAATCTAGAAGATACCCCTGGGTTACTATTTCTAAAGCCCAGGAGTCCTGAACGTCTCTTGCCCAAGCCTGAGCAAAGAGAGAAAGTCTGCCCCCTACTAGATCCGGTCCCGGATCGGGGGCTACCCCTTCATGCTGTCTTGGTGGCAGCAGCGGGCTTCTTAGCCTGTTTACCCTTGTTCCAAGTCTGGTTAGGTCTCCAGACTGACTTGGATTGAGCAAAATTCCCCTCTTGCTTTGCGGCAGGGGAAGAGGGAGAGGGACCATGTTTGAAGTTCCGAAAGGAACGAAAATTATTTTGTTTGGTCCTCATCTTATTCGTCTTATCCTGAGGAAGGGCATGGCCTTTCCCTCCAGTGATGTCTGAGATGATCACTTTCAGTTCAGGCCCGAATAGGGTCTTACCCTTGAAAGGGATGGCTAAAAGTTTAGCTTTTGATGACACATCAGCAGACCAGGATTTAAGCCATAACGCTCTAAAATGGCAAAACCTGAATTATTCGCCGCTAATTTAGCCAATTGAAAAGCGGCATCTGTAATGAAAGAATTAGCTAGCTTGAGAGCCCTAATTCTATCCAGAGTCTCAAACTGAAGAGCCTCTTCCAGAGCCTCGAACCAAAAGGACGCTGCAGTAGTTACAGGAACAATGCACGCTATAGGTTGGAGAAGAAAACCTTGTTGAAAAAATATTTTCTTCAGGAGACCCTCTAATTTTTTATCAATAGGATCTTTGAAAGCACAACTGTCCTCAATAGATATAGTTGTATGCTTAGCCAGGGTAGAAATAGCTCCCTCCACCTTAGGGACCGTCTGCCACGAGTCCCGCACGGCGTCAGATATGGGAAACATTTTCTTAAAAGTAGGAGGGGGAGCGAACGGAATACCTGGTCTATCCCACTCCTTAGTAACAATTTCCGAAATCCTCTTAGGGACCGGAAAAACATCAGTGTAGGCAGGAACCTCTAGGAATCTGTCCATTTTACACAATTTCTCTGGAACTACAATAGGGTCACAATCATCCAGAGTCGCTAAAACCTTCCTGAGCAATAAGCGGAGGTGTTCTAGTTTTTAAATTTAAAAGCCGTCATATCTGAATCTGTCTGAGGGAACATATTTCCTGAATCAGAAATCTCTCCCTCAGCCAGCAAATCCCTCACTTCAGAACATTGTGAGGGTACATCGGATATGGCTAATAAAGCGTCAGAGGGCTCAGCGTTTGTTCTCACACCAGACCTACTGCGCTTCCCCTGCAACCCAGGCAGCTTAGATAAAACCTCTGTGAGGGTAGTATTCATAACTGCGGCCATATCTTGCAGGGTGAAAGAATTAGACGCACTAGAAGTACTTGGCATCGCTTGTGTTAATGCTTGTGACACTTGGGGAGAATTAGATGGCAAAACCTGATTCTCTTCTGACTGAGAATCATCCTGCGACATACTTTTAGTAGCTAAAATAACAAAATTTATGCTTACCTGATAAATTCATTTCTCCTGTAGTGTGGTCAGTCCACGGGTCATCATTACTTCTGGGATATTATCTCCTCCCCTACAGGAAGTGCAAGAGGATTCACCCAGCAGAGCTGCTATATAGCTCCTCCCCTCTACGTCACCTCCAGTCATTCGACCAAAGGACCAACGAGAAAGGAGAAGCCCAAGGGTGTAGTGGTGACTGGAGTATAATCCAAAAAAATTTTAAGCCTGCCATAAAAAACAGGGCGGGCCGTGGACTGACCACACTACAGGAGAAATGAATTTATCAGGTAAGCATAAATTTTGTTTTCTCCTGTTAAGTGTGGTCAGTCCACGGGTCATCATTACTTCTGGGATACCAATACCAAAGCAAAAGTACACGGATGACGGGAGGGACAGGCAGGCTCTTTATACGGAGGGAACCACTGCCTGAAGAACCTTTCTCCCAAAAACAGCCTCCGAAGAAGCAAAAGTATCAAATTTGTAAAATTTGGAAAAAGTATGAAGAGAAGACCAAGTTGCAGCCTTGCAAATCTGTTCAACAGAAGCCTCATTCTTAAAGGCCCAAGTGGAAGCCACAGCTCTAGTAGAATGAGCTGTAATTCTTTCAGGAGGCTGCTGTCCAGCAGTCTCATAGGCTAATCGTATTATGCTACGAAGCCAAAAAGAGAGAGAGGTAGCCGAAGCTTTTTGACCTCTCCTCTGACCAGAATAAACGACAAACAGGGAAGACGTTTGACGAAAATCCTTGGTTGCCTGTAGATAAAATTTCAGGGCACGGACTACATCTAGATTGTGTAGCAGACGTTCCTTCTTCGAGGAAGGATTAGGACACAAAGATGGAACAACAATCTCTTGATTGATATTCCTGTTAGTGACCACCTTAGGTAGGAACCCAGGTTTAGTACGCAGAACTACCTTGTCTGAATGAAAAATCAGATAAGGAGAATCACAATGTAGGGCAGATAACTCAGAAACTCTTCGAGCCGAGGAAATAGCCATTAAAAACAGAACTTTCCAAGATAACAACTTGATATCAATGGAATGAAGGGGTTCAAACGGAACACCCTGTAAAACATTAAGAACTAAGTTCAAACTCCATGGCGGAGCAACAGTTTTAAACACAGGCTTGATCCTAGCTAAAGCCTGACAAAAAGCTTGAACGTCCGGAACTTCTGACAGACGTTTGTGTAAAAGAATGGACAGAGCTGAAATCTGTCCCTTTAAAGAACTAGCGGATAACCCCTTTTCTAAACCCTCTTGTAGAAAAGCCAATATCCTTGGAATCCTAACCTTACTCCATGAGTAACTCTTGGATTCGCACCAATATAAGTATTTACGCCATATTTTATGGTAAATCCTTCTGGTAACAGGCTTCCTAGCCTGTATTAAGGTATCAATAACTGGCTCAGAAAAACCACGTTTTGATAAAATCAAGCGTTCAATTTCCAAGCAGTCAGCTTCAGAGAAGTTAGATTTTGATGTTTGAATGGACCCTGGATCAGAAGGTCCTGTTTCAGAGGTAGAGACCAAGGCGGACAGGATGACATGTCCACTAGATCTGCATACCAAGTCCTGCGTGGCCATGCAGGTGCTATTAGAATCACTGATGCTCTCTCCTGTTTGATTCTGGCAATCAATCGAGGAAGCATCGGGAAGGGTGGAAACACATAAGCCATCCCGAAGGTCCAAGGTGCTGTCAAAGCATCTATCAGAACCGCTCCCGGATCCCTGGATCTGGACCCGTAGCGAGGAAGCTTGGCGTTCTGACGAGACGCCATGAGATCTATCTCTGGTTTGCCCCAACGTCTAAGTATCTGGGCAAAGACCTCCGGATGAAGTTCCCACTCCCCCGGATGAAAAGTCTGACGACTTAAGAAATCCGCCTCCCAGTTCTCCACTCCCCGGGATGTGGATTGTAGACAGGTGGCAAGAGTGAGACTCTGCCCAGCGAATTATCTTTGATACTTCCATCATTGCTAGGGAGCTTCTTGTCCCTCCCTGATGGTTGATGTAAGCTACAGTCGTGATGTTGTCCGACTGAAACCTGATGAACCCCCAAGTTGTTAACTGGGGCCAAGCCAGAAGGGCATTGAGAACTGCTCTCAGTTCCAGAATGTTTATTGGAAGGAGACTCTCCTCCTGATTCCATAGTCCCTGAGCCTTCAAAGAATTCCAGACAGCGCCCCAACCTAGTAGGCTGGCGTCTGTTGTTACAATTGTCCAGTCTGGCCTGCTGAATGGAATCCCCCTGGACAGATGTGGCCGATAAAGCCACCATAGAAGAGAATTTCTGGTCTCTTGATTCAGATTCAGAGTGGGGGACAAATCTGAGTAATCCCCATTCCACTGACTTAGCATGCACAATTGCAGCGGTCTGAGATGTAGGCGTGCAAAGGGTACTATGTCCATTGCCGCTACCATTAAGCCGATCACCTCCATGCATTGAGCTACTGACGGGTGTTGAATGGAATGAAGGACACAGCATGCATTTTGAAGCTTTGTTAACCTGTCTTCTGTCAGGTAAATCTTCATTTCTACAGAATCTATCAGAGTCCCCAAGAAGGGAACTCTTGTGAGTGGAAAGAGAGAACTCTTCTTTTCGTTCACCTTCCATCCATGCGACCTTAGAAATGCCAGTACTAACTCTGTATGAGACTTGGCAGTTTGAAAGCTTGAAGCTTGTATCAGAATGTAGTCTAGGTACGGAGCTACCGAAATTCCTCGCGGTCTTAGTACCGCCAGAAGAGTACCCAGAACCTTTGTGAAGATTCTTGGAGCCGTAGCCAATCCGAATGGAAGAGCTACAAACTGGTAATGCCTGTCTAGAAAGGCAAACCTTAGATACCGGTAATGATTTCTGTGAATCGGTATGTGAAGGTAAGCATCCTTTAAATCCACTGTGGTCATGTACTGACCCTCTTGGATCATGGGCAAAATTGTTCGAATAGTTTCCATCTTGAACGATGGAACTCTTAGGAACTTGTTTAGGATCTTTAAATCCAAGATTGGCCTGAAAGTTCCCTCTTTTTTGGGAACTACAAACAGATTTGAGTAAAACCCTTGTCCTTGTTCCGACCGCGGAACTGGATGGATCACTCCCATTAATAAAAGATCTTCCTCTGAATCAGACATGTTTAACACACTAGCAATTAACTAGCAACTTGGAAATGCTTTTTCAATTAATTTACAATTATATGAAAACGAACTGTGCCTATCAGAAGCACAGAAAAAATTATGACAGTTGAAAATAATTAAGTTATAGCATCAAATCTTTGTAAGAAATACACAATTTTAGCAAAGGATTGTTCCCATTAGCAAAGGATAACTAACCCTGTCAGCAGAAAAAATACACAAATAAACGTTTTTTATCACAGTCAGCTACACTCTTCACAGCTCTGCTGTGATGATTACCTCCCTCAAAAAAGGATTTGAAGATCCCTGAGTTCTGAAGAGATGAACCGGATCATGCAGGAAGAAAATGAACCTCTGACTGAATTTTTTGATGCGTAGTAAAAGCGCCAAAAATGGCCCCTCCCCCTCACACATAACAGTGAGAGAGAGATCAGTGAACTGCTTTAAATTAAACAAAACTATTGCCAAGTGGAAAAAAATAGTGCCCACAACATTTTTTCACCCAGTACCTCAGAGAAATAAACGTTTTTACATGCCAGCAAAAAAACGTTTAACCTCAATAAATCAATTGTTATTTAAAACCTATTGCAAGTCCCTGCAAATTAGGTAAAATCTATGCATACAGTATAAAACCAGTGAAGTACCATTCCCCAGAATACTGAAGTGTAAAATATACATACATGACAGCCTGATACCAGCTACATCTACTGCATTTAAGGCTGAGTTTACATTATAACGGTATGGCAGGATTTTCTCATCAATTCCATGTCAGAAAATAGCAAACTGCTACATACCTCTTTGCAGATTCATCTGCCCGCTGTCCCCTGATCTGAAGTTTACCTCTCCTCAGATGGCCGAGAAACAGCAATATGATCTTAACTACTCCGGCTAAAATCATAGAAAAAAACTCAGGTAGATTCTTCTTCAAATTCTACCAGAGAATGAATAACACACTCCGGTGCTATTATAAAATAACAAACTTTTGATTGAAGGTAATAAACTAATTAAATCACCACAGTCCTCTCACACATCCTATCTATTCGTTGGGTGCAAGAGAATGACTGGAGGTGACGTAGAGGGGAGGAGCTATATAGCAGCTCTGCTGGGTGAATCCTCTTGCACTTCCTGTAGGGGAGGAGATAATATCCCAGAAGTAATGATGACCCGTGGACTGACCACACTTAACAGGAGAAATGTTCTTTACAATTTATTGACCTTTCAGTGCATGAGGGACACATTCTAAGTAGAGGTTCCACAATGGCTTCTAAACATATTGAACATTGACTTTCCTCAATGTCAGACATGTTGAACAGGCTAGTAATGACTACAAACAAGCATGAAAACACTTTATTTAGTGAAAAAAAATAACAATCTTAAAAAAACAGTACTGCACCTTTAAGAGAAAAAAAAAAAAGCATACACGTTCTGCAAAACAGCCTAAACATGCACCAAATTTTTCAAAATGTTGTATGTAGATACAATATAGATAGTTAAGATTGCACCACAAAAATTTTTTAACAATTAACCCCTTCATTTGCAAACCGGATCGAAAATAGGCCCAGATCCAGAAAAAAACACTCTCAGCACCTTGCCACAGTCCTGCTGTGGCCCTACCTCAGGGATCAAAAATGTGGGGTAAAAGCTTCGATTTGGCCCAAAACATACACCAGGGCCCTCAGGAGTTAGAGTTTGCTGCTTGCTGATAAAACTGTGCATCTGAGGCGTGAAAATAGGCCCCGCCCATCTCACTTGATGTCTCCACAGCCTTAAAGAACCGCACCAGAGCGGTTATAACTAGCCATGTGGGTTCTGAGACCCAAAAGTTAAGCCATGTGTGCCCTTAATAAAGTTTGTCCAAAACGTTATTGCCCACAAAAACGTTAAAGCACTCCCAAATCAAAAAAACGTTTGCTCACAAACATTTGCAATTCAGTGTCAACCATATTTGTAATTGGCCCCATATGCAAGCTAAGTAATGCCCTTCTTTTAGCTCTAGGATTACTGCTTACCCTCCTGGGTATAATGTCAGCCTTTCTGAAATACACAGTCTATGACTGAACATACCTCACTGCTGCATAGCATGAAACCGTTCCTCACACTGAAGTTTCCTGTACTCCTCAGCCTCTGTGGGAACAGCAATAGATCTTAGTTACAAATGCTAAGATCATCATCCTCCAGGCAGCAGTCTTCATCCATCTGCTGCCTGAGAGTAAATAGTGCACACCGGTACCATTTAAAATAACATCTTGGTTGAAGAAATTAAAAACTAATATTTTATCACCTCTTTCACTTTACCCTTCCTAGAACTTAGAGTAGGCAAAGAGAATGACTGGGGGGTGGAGCTAAGGGAGGAGCTATATAGACAGCTCTGCTGTGGTGCTCTTTGCCACTTGCTGTTAGTAAGGATAATATCCCACAAGTAAAGGAGGAATCCGTGGACTCGTCTTACCTTTATAGAAGAAAAATACACAGGGAGCCCCCGGGTCAGATCAGAAAAAAGAAAAGCATTTATTACATCCAATTCATTCAATTCTATAAACTAACATACACTCATAGGTTCAATAAACCTGAGAAAATACAGTAAATATGAGCAATCCTAAAAACTTAGAGGAAATCAGACCTTATATAGTAAAGTACACTGGTGTATAATTGAATATATAATCTAAACCCATGGGTCTAAGCTATACCTAGGTTATGCATAGCAAATGTCTAATAGATAGAAATACAGATATCAGTGAACAATATCGCTATCTATTAGACATTTGCTATGCATAACTTAGGTATAGCTTAGACCCATGGGTTTAGATCAGTGTTTTTCAACCAGTGTGCCGTGGCACACTAGTGTACCGTGAGAGATCCTCAGGTGTGCCACGGCAGACTGACAACAGTGTGACATATTTTTTAAACTTTGCTTGTTTTTTACTCCCAGTGCAGGGGTAGGTTGTAGGAGGCATGGCATAACAGCACAATACATACAGTATGTGTGTGTTTGTGTGTATGTGTATACTGGAATCAATATTTGTGTATATATCCTCTCTGATAGGTTTAAAAATAAGTGGAAATGTTTTCTTGCTCTGCTGAGGAGAAACATCTGGCAAGAGAGGGGTAAGTAAGTGACTGTAATGCACAGGAGTTGCTCCTTTGTCCCAGGGTCCTGGCAATAGAAGAAAAGGCCACAGCACAAAAGGGAAGTGATGTGTGAATCTAGCCCCTTGTGCCGTCATGCAAATCATATAGACCCCAGCAGTACAGCAGAGCAGGTTCACAGACTGACACTGTGGGAATCTACAGCAGCAAGGCTGTACATTAACCTGTCCATGCTCACTGGGTAAGGGTAACAAACACAGCAACACTGACTCCTCAGAGACACTGCAGAAAAATTGTCAGTTTGTCACTAAAAAAAAATCTCATTGCAGAAAGTGAAAAAAAGCTCTGCCTCTGGGATCATCAAATTTGCTTTTATCTCTTGGTATTATTTGTTGAAAGCTAAACCTAGGTAGACTCATGCAAATTTCTAAGCCCTTGAAGGCCACCTGCTATTTCAGTGCCTTTCTGGCAGTTGTTCACAGCTAGACATTGCTAGTTCATGAATGCCATGTAGATAACATTGCACTCACTCCTGTGGAGTTACTTATTAGTCAGCACTGATTGGCTAAAATGCTAAGTTTGTCAAAACAGCTGAAATGACGGCAGTCTATAGAGCAGTGCTTGACAAATCTGTTTTAAAATTAGGAGGCAGTAAGATTATTTGGGAGCCAGACAGTTGGATTTGGATATGTATATGTATATGTATAGATATAGAGAGAAACCCAAAAAGTTAGGAGCCAGGGGTAAAATTATAGGAGCCAGTGGCTCCCAGGCTGCTGGGCTTGTTGAGCCCTGCTATAGAGGCTTAGATACAAGGCAATCACAGAGGTAAAAAGTATATTAAAAAAGGGACACTCAAACAAGCTATCCATATACAACGCTCTCACTCATAACAAACTAAAAACACAAGAACTCAAAGAATGGGACCAAGGTCTCTTTACATCTTGGTTTCACTACGCCCAAATCTCACACTATATAACACACAGACACAAAGCATCACTCTTCAGATCACTTACATCTTTTGAGACTTTTTGCACCTTGACCTCTCCAACAAAACACCTAATCTTGCGCCTCTATGATCTACTTCAACATAGTGGCCTTCACAACTTCCCCACATATGTGATAGGATGGCACAAAGAGCTGGGACAAGAATTTGACACCAAATTATGGAACAAAGTCTTTGAAATAACAAAAAATGCTCAATTTCAGCTAGTACCCAAGAAACCCAATATAAATTCTTAAGCAGATGGTACATGACCCCCCAAAGAATTAAGAAGATCTATCCCAACGCATCAGGGAGATGTTGGAGGGGCTGAGGGGGAAGAGGGCACTATGCTGCATGTGTGGTGGAGCTGCCCCAAAATAGGAGACTTCTGGAGGGAGGTCTTCGCTGAGATCAATAAAAAACTAAATATTTCTATTCGCCCAACCCCCTCACTCTTGCTTTACCTAGACCTTCCAAAATTTAAAATAGGGCTCTCTTTGTCATAATACTGAACAAAGCTAAGGCACTGATCCCAAAAAGATGGTAAACAGAGGCTGCACCCACCCTACTAGACTGGGAAAACCAGGTATCCACCCGACTACGACTTGAGAGATACCACTATTTCAAGATAGGAGACTCGACCTACATGATTACATGACCCTTGGAGGGGCATTCCCATTTAACTTCACGTTCCCGCACTCAGAATATCCCGTTACTAACTCCTAGTGAGATCATGGACTTACTGACCTACCACCCCCCCCCCCCCACTGCTTGTAGTTGTTTACCTCACCCCCCTTTTCCTCCTCCCCCTCCATCTGCTCTTCCGCCCCTTTTTCCACCAAGAATGAAACCCGCCCCCCTCTCACCTGCCCTAACCCTTCACCTCCCCCTCCTCCTATGTCTCCCCCCCCATCCAAGGAACTCAGACTGTGAAAGATACAACTTGAATTTATTTTGTATTGTAATGTTTACAATTATTAATTCAGAGTTTATTGTTCAAACACCAAAAGGAAAGAAAAAGTTAAAACTATTGCAAAATGGACATAAAATGCATTAGCCTTGATGAACAGCTTAGAGACAATTCCTATCTCTGGTCATATGAGGACATTGATACATCTTGGATAGCTCCCGTAGTTTCATGGATTCTCTGAGCTCTACTGAATACCAAAGACTCATAAGTTCTCTCCTCTCTGATATTTACCTTGTACTTGTACACAGTTTCGAGTGATTCTTGGCTTTTGTACTTTCATATTTACATTCCAATAAAGCTTTGCAAATTAAAAAAAAAAAAAAAAAAAAAAAAAAAAAAAAGGGACACAAGTCAAAATTAAACTTTCAAAATCCAGATAGAACAAGCAAATTTTAAAACAACTTTCCAATTTACTTTCATTATCAAAATGCACAGAGTCTATATTTACACGTTTTGAGTCACCAGCTCATACTGAGCATGTGCAAGAATTCACAGAATATACATATATGCATTTGTGATTGGCTGATGGCTGTAACCGTGTTGCTTATGCACCGGAATGGGCAATAAAGGGATTATCTATCTTTTTAACTATAAAAATTCAGGAGTAGACGGCCCCATTAAAAAAAAGTTTGCATTTTGTTATTCCGCATTTGGGGATTAGCATCAGAAGAAGCATTTTTTCTAATGGAAGTATATCACAAGACTCTTCTATTTCTAATTGAAATGCACATTTCAATTTGGACTTTTCTATCCCTTTAAGAGAGTTTGTACTGTAAAATTGCTTTTAAAAGATAGATAATCCCTGTATTATCCATTCCCCAGTTTTGTATAACCAACAGTTATGTTAATATACGTTATACCTCTGTGATTACCTTCTATCTAAGCATCTTCTGACAGCCCCCTAATCACATGACTTTATTATCTATTGACTCGCATTTTAGCCAATTAGCTCTGATTCTTAAATAACTCAACGGGTGTGAGCACAATGTTATCTATATGGCCCACATGAACTAGCGGTCTCCTGTTGTGAAAAGCAAATAAAAAAAGCATGTGATAAGAGTCTGTAGCAGGTTAGAAACAGGCAGATATTTAGAGGTTTAAATGTTATAAAGTATTTTAATATAACAATGTTGGTTGTGCAATCCTGTGGAATGGGTAGTAAAGGCGTTCTCTATCTTTTTAACCCCTTAATGACCAAGGACGTACGCCACACATCCTAAAAAAAAAAACAGAATTTATGCTTACCTGATAAATTACTTTCTCCAACGGTGTGTCCGGTCCACGGCGTCATCCTTACTTGTGGGATATTCTCTTCCCCAACAGGAAATGGCAAAGAGTCCCAGCAAAGCTGGTCACATGATCCCTCTTAGGCTCCGCCCACCCCAGTCATTCGACCGACGGACAGGAGGAAATATATATAGGAGAAACCATATGATACCGTGGTGACTGTAGTTAGAGAAAATAATTCATCAGACCTGATTAAAAAACCAGGGCGGGCCGTGGACCGGACACACCGTTGGAGAAAGTAATTTATCCGGTAAGCATAAATTCTGTTTTCTCCAACATTGGTGTGTCCGGTCCACGGCGTCATCCTTACTTGTGGGAACCAATACCAAAGCTTTAGGACACGGATGAAGGGAGGGAGCAAATCAGGTCACCTAAACGGAAGGCACCACAGCTTGCAAAACCTTTCTCCCAAAAATAGCCTCCGAAGAAGCAAAAGTATCAAATTTGTAAAATTTGGCAAAAGTGTGCAGTGAAGACCAAGTCGCTGCCTTACATATCTGGTCAACAGAAGCCTCGTTCTTGAAGGCCCATGTGGAAGCCACAGCCCTAGTGGAGTGAGCTGTGATTCTTTCAGGAGGCTGCCGTCCGGCAGTCTCATAAGCCAAACGGATAATGCTTTTAAGCCAAAAGGAAAGAGAGGTAGAAGTCGCTTTTTGACCTCTCCTTTTACCAGAATAAACAACAAACAAGGAAGATGTTTGTCTGAAATCTTTAGTAGCCTCTAAATAGAACTTTAGAGCACGGACAACGTCCAAATTGTGTAACAAACGTTCCTTCTTTGAAACTGGATTCGGACACAAAGAAGGTACAACTATCTCCTGGTTAATATTTTTGTTAGAAACAACTTTAGGAAGAAAACCAGGCTTAGTATGCAAAACCACCTTATCTGCATGGAACACCAGATAAGGAGGAGAACACTGCAGAGCAGATAACTCTGAAACTCTTCTAGCAGAAGAAATTGCAACCAAAAACAAAACTTTCCAAGATAGTAACTTAATATCTACGGAATGTAAGGGTTCAAACGGAACCCCTTGAAGAACTGAAAGAACTAGATTTAGACTCCAGGGAGGAGTCAAAGGTCTGTAAACAGGCTTGATCCTAACCAGAGCCTGAACAAATGCTTGAACATCTGGCACAGCTGCCAGTCTTTTGTGTAGTAAGACAGATAAAGCAGAGATCTGTCCCTTTAGAGAACTTGCAGATAAACCTTTCTCCAAACCTTCTTGAAGAAAGGAGAGAATCTTAGGAATTTTTATCTTATTCCATGGGAATCCTTTGGATTCACACCAACAGATATATTTTTTCCATATTTTATGGTAAATTTTTCTAGTTACAGGTTTTCTGGCCTGAACCAGAGTATCTATCACCGAATCTGAAAACCCACGCTTTGATAGAATCAAGCGTTCAATCTCCAAGCCGTCAGTTGGAGGGAGACCAGATTTGGGTGTTCGAATGGACCTTGAACAAGAAGGTCCTGTCTCAAAAGGTAGCTTCCATGGTGGAGCCGATGACATTCACCAGGTCTGCATACCAAGTCCTGCGTGGCCACGCAGGAGCTATCAAGATCACCGAGGCCCTCTCCTGATTGATCCTGGCTACCAGCCTGGGAATGAGAGGAAACGGTGGGAATACGTAAGCTAGGTTGAAAGTCCAAGGTGCTACTAGTGCATCTACTAGAGTCGCCTTGGGATCCCTGGATCTGGACCCGTAGCAAGGAACCTTGAAGTTCTGACGAGACGCCATCATATCCATGTCTGGAATGCCCCATAATTGAGTTATTTGGGCAAAGATTTCCGGATGGAGTTCCCACTCCCCCGGATGAAATGTCTGACGACTCAGAAAATCCGCTTCCCAATTTTCCACTCCTGGGATGTGGATCGCAGACAAGTGGCAAGAGTGATCCTCCGCCCATTGAATTATTTTGGTCACTTCTTTCATCGCCAGGGAACTCTTTGTTCCCCCTTGATGATTGATATAAGCAACAGTCGTCATGTTGTCTGATTGGAACCTTATGAATTTGGCCTTTGCTAGTTGAGGCCAAGCTCTGAGAGCATTGAAAATCGCTCTCAGTTCCAGAATGTTTATCGGGAGAAGAGACTCTTCCCGAGACCATAGACCCTGAGTTTTCAGGGATTCCCAGACCGCACCCCAGCCCACTAGACTGGCGTCGGTCGTGACAATGACCCACTCTGGCCTGCGGAAGCTCATTCCCTGGGACAGATGGTCCAGGGTCAGCCACCAACGGAGTGAATCTTTGGTCTTTTGATCTACTTGAATCATTGGAGACAAGTCTGTATAATCCCCATTCCACTGTTTGAGCATGCACAGTTGTAATGGTCTTAGATGAATTCGTGCAAAAGGAACTATGTCCATTGTTGCAACCATCAATCCTATTACTTCCATGCACTGCGCTATGGAAGGACGAGGAACAGAATGAAGTACTTGACAAGAGCTTAGAAGTTTTGATTTTCTGACCTCTGTCAGAAAAATCCTCATTTCTAAGGAATCTATTATTGTTCCCAAGAAGGGAACTCTTGTTGACGGGGACAGAGTACTCTTTTCTTTGTTCACCTTCCATCCGTGAGATGTGAGAAAGGCTAGAACGATGTCCGTATGAGCCTTTGCCTTTGACAGGGACGACGCTTGTATTAGAATGTCGTCCAAGTAAGGTACTACTGCAATGCCCCTTGGTCTTAGAACCGCTAGAAGGGACCCTAGCACCTTTGTGAAAATCCTTGGAGCAGTGGCTAATCCGAATGGAAGAGCCACAAACTGGTAATGTTTGTCCAGAAAAGCGAACCTTAGGAACCGATGATGTTCCTTGTGGATAGGGATATGTAGGTACGCATCCTTTAGATCCACGGTAGTCATAAATTGACCTTCCTGGATGGTGGGTAGAATCGTTCGAATAGTTTCCATTTTGAACGATGGTACCCTGAGAAAATTGTTTAGGATCTTCAAATCCAGAATTGGTCTGAACGTTCCCTCTTTTTTGGGAACTACGAACAGATTGGAACAAAATCCCATTCCTTGTTCCTTTATTGGAACTGGGTGTATCACTCCCATCTTTAACAGGTCTTCTACACAATGTAAGAATGCCTGTCTCTTTATTTGGTTTGAGGATAAGTGAGACTTGTGGAACCTTCCCCTTGGGGGTAGTTCCTTGAATTCCAGGAGATAACCTTGAGAAACTATTTCTAGCGCCCAGGGATCCTGAACATCTCTTGCCCAAGCCTGAGCAAAGAGAGAGAGTCTGCCCCCCACCAGATCCGGTCCCGGATCGGGGGCTACTCCTTCATGCTGTTTTGTTAGCAGTGGCAGGCTTCTTGGCCTGCTTACCCTTGTTCCAGCCTTGCATTGGTTTCCAGGCTGGTTTGGGTTGTGAGGCATTACCCTCTTGCTTAGAGGATGCAGAATTAGAGGCTAGTCCATTTCTGCGAAAGGGACGAAAATTAGGCTTATTTTTAGCCTTAAAAGACCTATCCTGTGGAAGGGCGTGGCCCTTTCCCCCAGTGATGTCTGAAATAATCTCTGTCAAATCAGGTCCAAATAAAGTTTTACCTTTGAAAGGAATGTTAAGCAATTTTGTCTTGGATGACACATCCGCTGACCAAGACTTTAGCCAAAGCGCTCTGCGCGCCACGATAGCAAACCCTGAATTTTTCGCCGCTAATCTAGCTAATTGCAAAGCGGCATCTAAAACAAAAGAGTTAGCCAATTTAAGTGCTTGAACTCTGTCCATAACCTCCTCATACGAAGATTCTTTACTGAGCGATTTTTCTAGTTCCTCGAACCAGAAATACGCTGCCGTAGTGACAGGAACAATGCATGAAATTGGTTGTAGAAGGTAATCTTGCTGTACAAAAATCTTTTTAAGCAAACCCTCTAATTTCTTATCCATAGGATCTTTGAAAGCACAACTATCTTCGATAGGAATAGTAGTGCGTTTGTTTAGAGTAGAAACCGCCCCCTCGACCTTGGGGACTGTCTGCCATAAGTCCTTTCTGGGGTCGACTATAGGAAATAATTTCTTAAATATAGGGGGGGGAAACAAAAAGGTATGCCGGGCCTTTCCCACTCTTTATTTACTATGTCCGCCACCCGCTTGGGTATAGGAAAAGCGTCGGGGGGCACCGGAACCTCTAGGAACTTGTCCATCTTACATCATTTCTCTGGAATGACCAAATTGTCACAATCATCCAGAGTAGATAACACCTCCTTAAGCAGTGCGCGGAGATGTTCTAATTTAAATTTAAATGTCACAACATCAGGTTCAGCTTGATGAGAAATTTTTCCTGAATCTGAAATTTCTCCCTCAGACAAAACCTCCCTCATGGCCGCTTCAGATTGGTGTGAGGGTATGACAGAACAATTATCATCAGCGTCCTCTTGCTCTTCAGTGTTTAAAACAGAGCAATCGCGCTTTCTCTGATAAGTAGGCATTTTGGATAAAAGATTTGCTATGGAGTTATCCATTACAGCCGTTAATTGTTGCATGGTAATAAGTATTGGCGCACTAGATGTACTAGGGGCCTCCTGTGTGGGCATAACTGGTGTAGACACAGTAGGGGATGATGTAGTATCATGTTTACTCCCCTCATTTGAGGAATCATCTTGGGCAATATCATTATCTGTGGCATTACTGTCCTTACTTTGTTTGGACACTATGGCACAATTATCACATAAATTTAAATGGGGAGACACATTGGCTTTCATACATATAGAACATAGCTTATCTGATGGTACAGACATGTTAAACAGGCTTAAACTTGTCAACAAAGCACAAAAAACTTTTTAAAATAAAACCGTTACTGTCACTTTAAATTTCAAACTGAAAACACTTTATTACTGAATATGTGAAAAAGTATGAAGGAATTGTTCAAAATTCACCAAAATTTCACCACAGTGTCTTAAAGCATTAAAAGTATTGCACACCAAATTTCAGAGCTTTAACCCTTAAATTAACGGAACCGGAGCCGTTTTCAAATTTAACCCCTATACAGTCCCAGCTATATGCTTTGCTGAGACCCAACCAAGCCCAGAGGGGAATACGATACCAAATGACGCCTCCTAGAAGCTTTTTTAGTGATTCTTAGATCCTCACACATGCATCTGCATGCCTTACTCTCCAAAAACAACTGCGCAGTAATGGCGCGAAAATGAGGCTCAGTCTATAACTAGAAAGGCCCCCAGACTAAAAAAGGTGTCCAACACAGTGCCTGCCGTTTTTTAAACGTTCCCCAAGATTATAATGCCAATTATTAGCTAGAATCTGTATAATATGCCCCAATAAAGCAATCGTTTTAGCCCATAAAAATGTCTACCAGTTTTTAAGCCCTTTTTTAAGCCCTTTATTCTTTTATATTTGACTAAGAAAATGGCTTACCGGTCCCCATGAGGGGAAATGACAGCCTTCCAGCATTACACAGTCTTGTTAGAAATATGGCTAGTCATACCTTAAGCAGAAAGGTCTGCTAACTGTTTCCCCCAACTGAAGTTACTTCATCTCAACAGTCCTGTGTGGAAACAGCAATCGATTTTAGTTACTGTCTGCTAAAATCATCTTCCTCTTACAAACAGAAATCTTCATCCTTTTCTGTTTCAGAGTAAATAGTACATACCAGCACTATTTTAAAATAACACCACTTGATAGAAGAATAAAAACTACATTTAAACACCAAAAAACTCTTAACCATCTCCGTGGAGATGTTGCCTGTGCAACGGCAAAGAGAATGACTGGGGTGGGCGGAGCCTAGGAGGGATCATGTGACCAGCTTTGCTGGGACTCTTTGCCATTTCCTGTTGGGGAAGAGAATATCCCACAAGTAAGGATGACGCCGTGGACCGGACACACCAATGTTGGAGAAATACAGTTAATGACCGAGGACGTGTGGCGTATGTCCTTGGTCTGGAAAGCAGCTGGAAGCGATCCTGCTCGCTTCCAGCTGCTTTCCGGTTATTGCAGTGATGCCTCGATATCGAGGCATCCTGCAATAACCCCCCTTGGCCATCCGATGCAGAGAGAGCCACTCTGTGGCCCTCTCTGCACCGGACATCAGTGGCCGGTATCGTTGGTGGGTGGGAGCAAGTCTGGGAGGCGGGTGGGCGGCCATCGATGTGCCGAGTGGAGGGAAGGGGGGGTGGGATCGCGGGCGGAACAGTCGGGAGCGCGCACGGGAGCGCGGGAGGGAACCGCTACACTACAGAAAAATAAAGCTGTTAAAAGCTAAAAAAAAAAAAAAAAGTTATTAAAGTTATAAATAAACAGCTAAGGGATCTGGAAGGGTTGGGGGGTTGGTCTTGGGGGGGGGGAGCTACACTACAGAAAAGGGCATTTTTTTTTTTTTAAAAAAGGCACATTTGTTAATGGGTACTGGCAGACAGCTGCCAGTACCCAAGATGGCGCCCATTAAGGCAGAGGGGGAGGGTTACAGAGCTGTTTGGTGGGGGATCAGTGAGGTTGGGGACTAAGGGGGGATCCTACACAGCAGCATATGTAAATATGCCCCAAAAAAAAAAAGCCCAAGTATAGCTTTTATTTTAGTACTGGCAGAGTTTCTGCCAGTACTTAAGATGGCGGGGACAATTGTGGGGTGGGGGAGGGAAGAGAGCTGTTTGGGAGGGATCAGGGGGTGGGATGTGTCAGGTGGGAGGCTGAGCTCTACACTAAAGCTAAAATTAACCCTGCAAGCTACATAATTAACCCCTTCACTGCTAGCCATAATACACGTGTGAAATGCAGCGGCATTTGGCGGCCTTCTAATTACCAAAAAGCAACGCCAAAGCCATATATGTCTGCTATTTCTGAACAAAGGGGATCCCAGAGAAGCATTTACAACCATTTGTGCCATAATTGCACAAGCTGTTTGTAAATGATTTCAGTGAGAAACCTAAAATTGTGAAAAATTTAACGTTTTTTTTTATTTGATCGCATTTGGCGGTGAAATGGTGGCATGAAATATACCAAAATTGGCCTAGATCAATACTTGGGGTTGTCTACTACACTACACTAAAGCTAAAAGTATCCCTAAAAGCTCCCTACATGCTCCATAATTAACCCCTTCACTGCTGGGCATAATACACATGTAGTGCGCAGTGGCATTTAGCAGCCTTCTAATTACTAAAAAGCAACGCCAAAGCCATATATGTCTGCTATTTCTGAACAAAGGGGATCCCAGAGAAGCATTTACAACCATTTAAGCCATAATTGCACAAGCTGTTTGTAAATAATTTCAGTGAGAAACCAAAAGATTGTGAAAAAATTAGTAAAAAAGTGAACGATTTTTTGTATTTAATCGCATTTGGCGGTGAAATGGTGGCATGAAATACACCAAAATTGGCCTAGATGAATACTTTGGGATGTCTACTAAAAAAAAAAATATATACATGTCAATGGATATTCAGAGATTCCTGAAAGATATCAGTGTTCTAATGTAACTAGCGCTAATTTTGAAAAATAATGGTTTGGAAATAGCAAAGTGCTACTTGTATTTATGGCCCTATAACTTACAAAAAAAGCAAAGAACATGTAAACATTGGATATTTCTAAACTCAGGACAAAATTTAGAAACTATTTAGCACGGTGTTTTTTGGTGGTTGTAGATGTGTAACAGATTTTGGGGGGTCAAAGTTAGAAAAAGTGTGTTTTTTTCCATTTTTTCCTCATATTTTATAAAAATTTTTATAGTAAATTATAAGATATGATGAAAATAATGGTATCTTTAGAAAGTCCATTTAATGGCGAGAAAAACGATATATAATATGTGTGGGTACAGTAAATGAGTTAGAGAAAAATTACAGCTAAACACAAACACCGCAGAAATATAAAAATAGCCTTGGTCCCAAACGGACAGAAAATGGAAAAGTGCTGTGGTCATTAAGGTGTTAAACAACAACAATTTTGGTGTTGACTGTCCCTTTATGTAGCAAAAAATGCTTTTTCCTCCCTCTTCGCCCCCATACAAATGGCGAGATCAATCACCTTGGCACTCACTTATTCAGGATGATTGACATACGCTGGTCTAGTGCAATCGGTTACACCAGGGGCGGCATTCACAAAAATAATTTTATGCAATGGTAAATGTTGCCATGCAATGAAACATTACAAGTGGCTATCGCAGGCAGACTTGCAAGTTTACCCCATGGTATCACTGGTAACATATTAAAAGGGATATCAAACCCACATTTTTTCCTTTCATGATTCAGATAGAGAAAGTAATTTTAAGCAACTTTCTATTTTACTCCTATTATCAATTTTTCTTCGCTCTCGTTCTCTTTATGTGAAAAGCAGGCATGTACGCTTAGGAGCCGGACCATTTTTAGTTCAGCACCTGGGTAGTGCTTGCTGATTGGTGGCTAGTAAGCGCTACCCAGGATTCTGAACCAAAAATGGGATGGGTCCTAAGCTTTACATTCCTGATTTTTCAAATAAAAATACCAAGAGAACGAAGAAAATTTGATAATAGAAGTAAATTGCTTAAGATTGCATGCACTATCTGAATCATGAAAGAAAAAAAATCTGGGTTTAGCCAACGACGGCATGGAGTCGTCGCTAAGTTTCACCCTCAGGTGCTAACGACGGCTCCATGCGGTCGGTAGGACTCACTAACCTTGAGGGGGAACTGAGGGCCCCCACCTCCCTCCACCCATCCGATTTTGCCCTCATATTGAAGAGCAGGCTCGGGGCTTCATCACAAAATTTATTTACAACTGTCAATTAACAGTTATGGAAATATGGGGGCATGCTGCTTAGATGACCGTATCTTGGGCATCTAAGCAGCTACAGACCCCCAAGACCCACCATTGGCCTCACCTTTCCAATGGTGTAAGTCTTTACAGTGTAATAAAAATAATTAAAAAGTTAAAAATAAAAACTTTAAAAGAAAATTGATAAGGGGGTCTCTAAAGGAACAAAGATCAAAATTGCCTAGATGATCACTGTGGTAACCAGCATTACCGGAGTGATCGCCTAGCTAGGAAAAATTACATTCCCTTACTATACGGATACCGATATAATATTTGTATTCAAATGAACACCTGGATCATGTGATAACAAATTAATCAATGTTAGAGAGATGCTTTTATTAAAAAAAAATAATAATAATAATCAAATTATGCTTACCTAATAATTTCATTTCCATCAAGAGGAGGAGAGTCCACAGCTTCATTCATTACTATTGGGAATTAAGAACCTGGCCACCAGGAGGCAAAGACACCCCAGCCAAAGGCTTAAATACCTCCTCCAGTCATTCTGCCGAGGAAACCAGGAACAGTAGGAGAAATATCAAGGAAGAAGAAATGTAGGGCCACCCAACGGAGATACGGGCGGGAGCCGTGGACTCTCCTCCCCTCTATGGAAATAAAATTATCAGGTAAGCATAATTTATGTTTTCCATCTAAAAGGGAAGGAGAGTCCACGGCTTCATTCATTACTATTGGGAACATATACCCAAGCTCTAGAGGACACTGAATGAAACCGGGAGGGTAAAATGCGGACCCTAACCTGAGGGCACCACAGCCTGCAAAACCTTTCTCCCAAAAACAGCTTCCGCAGAAGCAAAAACGTCAAATTTATAAAACTTTGTAAAAGTGTGTAAGGAGGACCAGGTAGCCGTCTTACAAATTTGCTCCAAAGAGGCCTAATTCTTGAAGGCCAAAGACGAAGCCACAGCTCTAGTCGAATGAGCCGTGATCCTCTGAGGAGGCTTATGTCCTGCTGTCTCGTAAGCCAAGTGAATCCAGCTCCTCAACCAAAAATGACAAAGTAGCAGCAGAGGCCCTTTGCCCCTTGAATTTCCCAGAATACACCACAAAGAGATGTAGACTGTCTGAAATCCTTTGTAGCCTGAAGATAAAACTTCAAAGCAGGAAACACATCCAGGTTATGAAGTAACCTCTACTTTGAAGAAGGGTTAGGACACAAAGAAGGAACAACTATTTCCTGATTAACGTTACGGTTAGACACTACCTTGGGGAGAAACCCCAACCCAGTGCGAAGTACAGCCTTATCTGCATGAAACACCAGATAAGGAGGATCCCATTGCTAGTTCAGAAACTCTGCGTGCTGATGCAGTAGCCAACAGGAAGAGAACCCTCCAGGACATATAAAAAACTGTTGTGCCACCGAAGTGTCCAACCTTAGGGGGCGCTATATATAAGAAAATGTGCGAGTCGATCTAATCTAGACCAAACTATGGGTGTGATATAATTAAACACAATAATTCCTAAAATGATCTAATACATAGGAATATATCACATGGAAAACAACCAAACAGTTATATACACATCAAGAACAGGTAAACAATTATAATCACCAGTCGTGGGATAAATCTTGGCTGTGTCTTTAAAAGAACTTTATGACCCAAGTTCAGGTGAGCAAGATTGTCCTGATGTATTCATCAATGGTTGTAAAACGTCTGAATTCGGTGATCCAAAACAAACCAAATCAGATAAATTCCAGTGGATATGAGCAGCTCCTCTTGTAGATAATCGACAAAGGACAGAGATCTGTGAATATAATCACAAAGAAAGAGGGCGCCTCCTAGTGCAACACTGATATAATGATGAATAAAGCAGATTTTAATCTGAAATGATACTCACAAAGGGAGCAGCACCCAATGTGCTAAATGGTGCAGGCTGGGGATTCACAGTGGCCCAGCTACACTGATCCTGCAATAGGATGTAGGGATCCAGGTGGTGTGATAGAAAAGACAGGCTCAGGCTTCCATATGGTACAACATATATTTATTTTATGGTACTTAAAAAGCATAGGGTGTTAAACATCACACATAAGGTATAGAAACAAATGTTGTGACAGATTGCAACGCGTTTCTCATCTCAAGCTAACGGTTTCCTCAGGCTTTATTCATCATTATATCAGTGTTGCACTAGGAGGCGCCCTCTTTCTTTGTGATTATATTCACAGATCTCTAACCTTCAAGGACAGAATCTTAATGTCTATGGAATGCATAGCTTCAAACGGAACCCTCTGCAAAACACTAAGAACTAAGTTTAAGCTCCAAGGCGGAGCCGACTGTTTAAAGACAGGCCTGATTTTAGACAGAGCCTGAACAAAAGATTGAATGTCAGGGAGCTCAGCGAGTCTCCTATGACACAAAACTGATAATGCCGAAATCCGTCCCATTAAGGAACTAGTGGCAAGACCCTTCTCCAAAGGATCTTGGAGAAAGGACAGAATCCTGGATACCTTTCACCTCATGCCAAGGATATCCATGCTTCTCACACCACGACAAGTAAGTCCTCCACACCTTATGGTAGATGCGACGAGTGACTGGCTTCCTTGCCTGAATTAGAGTATCAATCACACTTTCAGAAAAGCCAATCTTGGCTAAGACTAGGCGTTCAATCTCCACGCAGTCATACTCAGAGAATCTAGATCTTGATGCTGAAAGGGGCTCTGTGACAGCAGATCCCTGCGACAGGGTAACCTCCACCAGATCCACAAACCACGTCCTCCGTGGCCACGAAGGAGCAAGCAGAAAGGCAGAGGCCCGCTCCTGTTTGATGCGTGCCACTATGCGAGGTAAAAGAAATGGTAACGGAGGAAAAATGTAAGCTAGGCTGAATCCCCAAGGAACCACTAAGGCATCTATCAGCTCTGCCTGGGGATCCCTGGACCTCGACCCGTATTGAGGTAGATTGCAATTTAGTCTGGACGCCATGAGATCTATCTCCGGCATTCCCCATCTGTGACAAATCTCCACAAACACTTCGGGGTGAAGAGACCATTTCCCCGGATGGAAGGACTGTCTGCTGAGAAAGTCCGCTTCCCAGTTGTCCACCCGGAATGTGAAATGCTAAGAGCGAGCAGTCGTGGGACTCCGCCCACTCCAAAATCCGAGACACTTACATCATCGCGAGGGAGCTCCTCGTACAACCCTGATGGCTCATGTAAGCCACCGAGGTAATGTTGTCGGTCTGGAATCTGATGAAACTGACCGCCCCGGAGAAGGCCAAGCCTTCAAAGCATTGTAGATTGCTCGTAGTTCTAGGATGTTGATTGGAAGGAGAGACTCCTCCCTGGACCACTTTCCTTGTGCCATCCTGGCACCCCAAACAGCTCCCTATTCTGACAGACTGGCGTCCGTGGTCACAATCTCTCAGGATGGTCTCAAGGAGGATGTCCCCATAGACAGTTGCTCCAGACGGATCCACCGAGAGGGAGTTCTGAGTCCGAGCAAGCAGCGCCCCCAGAACTTTTGTGAAGACTCTAGGGGCCGCCACCAGACCAAAAGGAAGGGTCACAAACTGGAAGTGTTGGTCCAGAAATACAAATCTTAGGAACCTGAAGTGGTCCCTGTGGATTGGCACATGAAGGTAAGCGTCCAAGTCTACAGTCGTCATGAACTGTCCCCTTTAAACTAGGGGCAGAATAGATCTGATAGTTTCTATTTTGAACGATGGAACACTCAGAAACTTGTTTAAACACTTTAGGTCCAGATTAGGGCGGAACGTGCCCTCCTTTCTTGGAACCACAAAAAGGATGTAATAGTACCCTAGACCCCTCTCTGCTAGGGGTACTGGTACGATAACCCTGAGAGGCGCAAGATCTCTCACACTCTAGAAAGGCCTCAATCTTCTCTGGTCTTGAAGACAGGTTTGACAGGAGGAATCTGCCCTCGGTCGGATGGGATCTGACCTATCCTGTAACCCTGGGAGATCACTTCTAGAACCCAGGGGTCCTGAACGTCCTGCATCCATGCGTCTGAGAATAGAGTTAATCTGCCCCCTACATGATCCGGAGACCGGTCAGGGGCCGCCCCTTCATGGCGATTTCGTCTCGGCGGGCTTCTTGCCCTGCTTAGACTTGTCCCAAGATTGAGCCGGCTTCCAAGATCCCTTGGACTGATCCGCTCTGCTATGGGTTGCTGGCACTGGGCCTTGTACGCACAAAAGGGACGAAAAGTAGATTTAGGCATGGCCTTCTTATCCTGCGGTAGGAAAGCTCCCTTGCCTCCCGTAACCGTGGATATAATCGAATCCAATCCTGGACCAAACAGGATCTTTCCTTGAAAAGGCAGAGACAACAGCCTTGATTTAGAGGTCATGTCCGCAGACTAAGATATTAGCCACAGAGCCCTGCGCGCTAAAACAGAAAAACCTGACATTTTAGCATTCAGGTGAATAGTTTGCACATTTGCAGCACAGATGAAAGAATCGGCGATCTTCAGCGCCTTAATCTTCTTCTGTATCTAGTCGATGGATGTCTCCCCCTCGACCATTTCACACAGGGATTCACACCAATATGTTGCAGCTCCAGTGACCGCCGCTGCTGGCTGAAAAACAAACCCTGTGTGCTGAAACATCTTTCTCAACATGTTTTCCAGCTTTTTATCCATGGGCGCTTTAAACAACTAACTATCCTCAAGGGGAATAGTCGCCCGCTTTGCGAGCGTAGAGATAGCCCCATCCACCTTAGGGATGGTCCCCCACAGCTCAAGCTGAGAGTCCGGAACGGGTAACAGTTTTTTAAAAGAAGGGGAAAAGGAAGAACCTAATCGCTCCCATTCGTTCTTAAAGGGATACTAAACACAAAACTTTTTTTAACTTTTTTTTTTAGAAACATCATGGTGGCCCGCAAGCGCAGATTAGCAGGCTCCTGAAAGACGCATGCGCATATGCAGATCCTTATCTGCTCTCTCCGTCACATCACTATCCAGGCTCAGCCTTCAATGCACCAGATCGTGACTGACGCCGGAGGGAGTTGCGCACTACAGAGGAGAAGTTTGAAGGTGCGCGGGCAGAGCAGCAGAAGAATAAGACAGGTAAGTATGCCAACTACCCCTAGACCAACGAGGAAGGTGAATTATTTTTAATATGGGGATTATGTGTGGGACTCCATCTGCGAATGCGATGGTTGTGAAAAAAATATGTCGCCTGTAAATTTTTGGAGACATTGTGCACGCGATGCCCTATAAATACAAGTGCGCATGCAATGTGGAGCAATTACAATATTTAAATCACTATTTGCAGCTACCTCTCCATTGGATGGGGTACGGTAGCTGAATTAACAGTCTGCCTCCTGTGGGCGGTCGTTACTGCTCTTTTATGGTGGTTTACAAAGATAAAATAAGGGATTTAGAAACTGTTTTAAAAAAAAAAAAACACTTTTTATTTTATTCTTATTATAATAAGGTGTTTTATTGATGTCATTATATGATACATTAGCAGCCATCTTAACAGGAACTGGGAAAGACTGAAGTACTACCCTGTCCTTGTATACCTTGTTAAGCTTAGCAATCGCAGGTTCCTTTGGTATCTTAGGTTCCGGAACCTCCAGAGTAGCAAGCACCTGCCGTAGCAGAAAGCGCAAATTCTCCATCCTAAACCTATAACCAGGCTCCTCTGCCGCCGGAGGTTTAGAGTACATGGACTCCGACCCAGAAGGAGCCTCCTCCGAAGAGTCTGAGTGGGCCTCGTCATCGTATAGAGCCTCTGCATCTCCCATTGGTGAGAACAAACCCTGGGATGGGCTGCTATGATAAACCCTACGCTTGCGCTTAGCAGAACGTGGTAAGGCATGGATCACTTTAGAAACCGCCGATTCCATTTGGTCCGCAAAGTCTGACGGCCAACGAATCTCTCCCGAAGGAGTAACGGTTGGACCTTGGGTGCGCTGCATGTTCAATCTGAGATGAATGTAGGGAACACACCTCCCGGGACGAAGAACCCTCAGAGGTGAACGGCTCAGTGGTACTAGACATCCGTTTACATTTGGATGTTGTAACTTTATCAAGGCATGTGGAACATAGTTGAGCAGGCTGATCTACCAGAACCTCCTCACAATAAACACAGGAATGAGACTTTATTAAGGAAGGAAAGCCTTCCAACGTGTTAAGAGTCCTCCATCGCTTGCGCGCTTGGTTAGACTAATTTTATTAAAAAGGCACCTTTATACCACCAATGGCTGGGGCCCTCACCACCTCCTAGGACACGGACTACAGAAACTGCTACGTCTCCTGCGCCACAGATCAACAGGAAGGATAGATAGCCACATCCAATCGCATGGAATTCCTGGCAGGACAGCCCCTGCACTAGGGAAAAATGCGCCAAAAAATGGCCGCGCAAGTTTCCGCAAGTAACCTGAAAGTTCCACACATTGCCAGAGCCTCATCTCGCACATAGCGCAGCAATGACAATAAACAATATCATGTATAGACCCCCCCTGTTCAATAATCTCCCTTCCAGGAATATTAACCCTTGATTCTGTAAAGATAAAAAGGCGCCACACTGTGACCCTGTCTTCTATGTTATTGTCATGATTCAATCATGTGGAGTAGTTGCTACCTGGATTGGCTACCCGGCAGAGGTGGTATTGTGGTCTCAGCCTGGAAAGGGTTAATGTGAACTGCTTTTTCTTTGTGTGAAATCTGTAAGCCGAGACCCCTCCTTAGCCTAGTATTCTTTGTGTAACTGTGTGTAGGAATGCAAAACGCTCCTCCCCTTGGAAACTGATACTGGGAGCTAAGACTTGTTATATTGATTAAACCTTGTCGTAAATTATAACAAGGGCGGTGTCTTTGACAAGACAAAGAAAGTTTAGTTTAAGGGTATGTAACAGAAATACTTTTAGGTAGAATTGCCCTGGGACCAAATCCACTAACATCATGAACAGCAGTTCAACACATATCTAAAGGAATTTGGTAATAAGATATTGTGTTTCTATTATTTTTATGTCCCCTTTTCTTTTTAAAGAATTGTAACTTTGCAACTGTATGTTATTTTGAATGTCTTTATAATTTCGCACTGTATAACCTGTATTGATATTTTTGTTATTAAACACATCTCATTCTGTATTTTGGGCTCTCTGATCTGAATTCACACTCTGTTGAAAGGCACGTTATCCAATTGTTAAATTGTGTGAGTTTTTAGGGGTTCCCAAAACACCCCTTTAATTTAGAAGTTTTCATGGTGGCAGAAATTGTTAGAGCAGTGTGGACAGGATTTGGGGGTTAATGTGGTGTCCCTTTTAAGGTCCTTTTGTAGAGTTGCAAGGTTAAGGGAACCAGAGCTGTGTGCCATTAACCCCTTCATGCCCACACCCCTATATTGTGACGTTGAGAAGGTTCAATTCGTCACAGTTATCATTAATTAATAAAACATGAAACAATCTTACTAGAATCTACGCCATGGAACAGGAACACGGTCCTTCAAGTGTGACAGGTTAGTAGCTTTGCTTCTGACATGGACTTTAGTGAAGAAAGCAGGCAACAAAACTCGTCAACGCTGATTGCTTATGGAGCTGTTAATATGAGTCGGGAATGGTTTTGCAGAAAGACTCTGTCTGCATCTCCGGACTCCAACTTTCGCCCAGGCTCTCACTGAGAGGCTGACAGGACTACTTAAAATTTCAGTCCCACTGCGAAGAGTACTACCCGCCATAGAAGACTACTCCAAAACTCTGGTACTCCTCTGCCATCCTCCTGTGACGAAAGGCAAAGAATGACTGAGGGGATGAAGGAAGTGGGGGAGGTATTTAAGCCTTTGGCTGGGGTTTCTTTGCCACCTCCTCCTGGTGGCCAGGTTCTTAATTCCCAATAGTAATGAATGAAGCTGTGGATTCTCCTCCCCGTTAGATGGAAATATATATTTTTATTATCAGTCTTTTAGAGCCCTTGGAAGGTGATCAAAACACCCTCATTGCACAGCTCTCACCGTCTTTCAAAACCCCTGTATTTTTACTGCAAACTTATTTTTTTTGCAATAAAAAAAAATATATTTTCTAGCAGCATAATTTCTTTCAAAATATCTATTTACTTTGAAAAAAAGAGAATTATGGCTGAGCATCTGATGAGTGACGAGGAAGCAGCTGAGTTCCTTATGAACTCCGACTTTGTTTCCATCTCAGAAGACGCTAGATCTGCTAAAGAAGATTCTGACAGCGACTTTGTCCATGGTGCACATTTTTTGTAAAGTACACCCCTTGGTGCATCAAATAAAAGGGCTATATGTATATATAGTGCAAAGTTTGAGTGCGTAAGAAATAGCTGAACATGTCACTTTACTTAGAAAAAAATATATTTTCTAACCAAAGCACCATATTCTGTTAAGTTTTACGCACTCCACTTTTATGCTAGAAATATATCTAGCCCTCTCATTTGATGCCCAAAGAGGAGTACTTTATACAAATCTGTACTTTATGTACCCTTTTTAACGTCCCATGAGGCTAGAGCTGTTTAATTGCAGACGTGACAGCCAAAAAAAAGTTTAAAATAATTGTCTTCATTTTTAGGGGTGATGTCTGCAATTAGACAGCTGTAGCCACCTGGGAAGTTAAGATACATTAAATAAATTGCACACTTTTGGAAAGTACACCCCTTGGCGCATCAAATAAGGGGCTACAATTTTTGGAGTGTGCAATATAAAACTAAACAGCGCACTTTGCTCAGAAAACGTTTTGTTTTTTAAACGAGTGCAATATTTGCTTATTTGTTACATACTCCAGTTTTGAATTATAAATAAACCTTCATCCGATAGACCTGGGAGTATAGTTTCTAAAAATGTATAGTTTAGTTGCCATATCTTAGGTTCCCTGGCAGCTAGAACTGTTTAAAGGGACATAATACTCATATGCTAAATCACTTGAAACTGATGCAGTATAACTGTAAAAAGCTGACAGGAAAATATCACCTGAGCATCTGTATGTAAAAAAGGAAGATATTTTACCTCACAATCTCCTCAGCTCAGCAGAGTAAGTTCTGTGTAAAAAGTTATACTTCACCTGCTCTCAGCTGCAGGTAAAAATAAAAAAAATGAAGAAATGAACAGCAGCCAATCAGCATCAGCAGTGCTGAGGTCATGAACTCTTACTGTGATCTCATGAGATTTGACTTAACTCTCATGAGATTTCATAGTAAGCTTCCTTTACCTGATTGGTGAAATAATATGAGAGTTCACGAGGCTCATCCTTTCAGCTGTCCTAGGACAGACACACTAACATGCTGCTTAGAATTCCTTTACAATGGGAGGTGGCTACTGAGGAACTTTTGAGGTAAAATATCTTTCTTTTTTACATAGAGATGTTCAGGAGATATTTTCTAGTCAGCTTTTTACAGCTATGCTGCATCACTTTCAAGTGTTTAAACATTTGGGTATTATGGCCCTTTAAATGCCAGTAACAGAATATTAAATTTAAAAATGATGTTTTTGATTATATACTACATTTACATCCCGGCAATAAAACAGTATAAAAACACAGTGAAATGTTCTCAATTTGTACTTATTTTATACAGGCTATATACTACAAATATTTATCCACACAGGTTTTGATGATAGAGTTTACAAAAATAAAATTGCATACTGTTAATTATTGAGTCAGTAAAAATACACTTTTTTCTAATGTTTTGCTTTATTTTTCAAACATAACAAATACACATATAATAATTATAATAATAATTATATATTTTGAATCTACAGAGACTGATAAACAATATATAGTATGTATAGGTTATTCACACAAAAACAACTTTTAAAAGTGTGTGAATGTGAACTGCAACAAAAACCTCAAAAACAGCTTAGCACACAGATGGAAATGGCTTAGCACCTGTAGCCACCTGGGAATTTAAGATACAGTATACAAGGTACACAGTTTTGGAAAGTACACCTCCTGACGCATCAAATGAGGAGCTGCAGGTATTGCTAGCACAAATTTAAAGTGCGTAAGGCATAAATGAACATGTCACTTTGCTTAGAAAAAAATATTTTTTAAGCAAAAGCACCATATTCCATGAATATTTGCGCACTCCACTTTTGTGCTAGAAGTACATATAGCCCCTCATTTGATGTGTCAGGGGTTGTATTTTCTACAAATTGGTACTTTATGTACCCTAATTTAACTTCCTAGGTGGCTAGAGCCGTTTAAACTGCAGATATGGCAACCTTGAAAATCTTATTTTAAAAATGTCTTTAAACATTTAAGGGTGATGTCTACAATTAGACAGTTGTAGCCACCTGGGAATTTGAGAAACAGTATACAAAAGGTACACCCCTTGACGCATCAAATGAGGGGCTGCATGTATTGCTAGCACAAATTTAGAGTTTGTAAGATATAAATTAACATGTCGCTTTGTTTCATTTTTTATTTTATTTTTTACAAGTACTTCAGATTTGTGATACAAATAAGACCTTATTTGATGCAGCTGGGGTGTAGTTTCTAAAAATATATAGTTTTGTTGTCATATATTAACTTCACAGGCAGCTGAAGCTGTTTAATTGCAGGCAACAATACATTAAATTTAAAGATGCTTTTTGTTAAGGTCTATCAAATTGACACATCGGCAACAAAACAATAGAAAAACAGTGAAATGTTCTCAGTCTCTGCTTATTTTAGACAGGTTACCTACTGCAAATATTTAGCAACAAAGGTTTTGATGATAGAGTTTAGAAATGTTTAATAATGGTATATTTAGAATCTGCTAGGTCTGCTGAAAAAAAACAAAAAACAGTATTCACACAAACTTTACTTCTAAATGTGTTTAAACATGAACTGCAACAAAAAGCTCAAAACCAGCTTAGCACCCAGGTGGGAAATGGCTTAGCAGCGAAAGGGTTAAAGGGACAGTTTAACCCCCCCAAAAACATGCCCCCTTTATATTATTCCCAATGATCCTTTTTACCTGCTAGAGTATATTAAATTGATTACAAGTAGCTACTTTACTCCTATTTCAGCATTTGAAATAGATGATTTAGCCTGTGGTATAGCCACCTATACTGAATGTTTTGATACTGGAGTATATGCTATTGACAAGCCAAAGTAAACACAGCCAGCAGAAGAAGTTACACTCTCAGTGGGGATGCAGGATAGTTAAAAGGGCCATAAAACCCAAATGTTTAAACACTTGAAAGTGATGCAGTATAGCTGTAAAAAGCTGACTAGAAAATATCACCTGAACATCTATCTCTACATAAAAAAGAAAGATATTTTACCTCAAAAGTTTCTCAGTAGCCACATCCCATTGTAAAGGACTTCTAAGCAGCATATCAGTAAGTCTGTCCCGGGACAGCCGAAGGATTGAGCCTTGTGCACTCATGTTATCTCCCTATTCAGTGTAAGGAAGTTTACAATGAAATCTCATGAGAGTTAAGTCAAATCTCATAAGATCACAGTAAAAGAGTTCATGACCTCAGCACTGCTGATTGGCTGCTGTTTATTGCTTTTTTTTTTTTTTACCTGCAGCTGGGCAGTAACAGAGTATAACTTTTTACACAGAACTTACTCTGCTGAGCTGAGGAAATTGTGAGGTAAAATATCTTCCTTTTTTACATAGATGCGCTCAGGTGATATTTTCCTGTCAGCTTTTTACAGTTATACTGCATCAGTTTCAAGTGATTTAGCATATGAGTATTATGTCCCTTTAAGTAATAACATTTTAATTTTCCATTGTTCTCAATGTATTGAGCTTTGGTGTTCCAGACAATTATAAAAAGATAAGGAAGCTAGTCTGTGTACACAAAGTTATAACATAATGAGATCTGTTATTACCTTAAGTTCAAACCCTTGTAATAGGCTGTGGTGTCAAAGCACAAAACCAGCTACTTCATATACACAAACCTGAAAATGCAATTTCTCAAATATTTTATACTCTGCAGGTGGTATAACAAGTAATTTAAAATACATTAATGGAAAAACAATTTTACAGTGTACTGTCCCTTTAAAGGGGAGGGGGAAAAACGTTACAGTACACTGTACCACAGAGAGCGACAAAACCAGGAGCCTCTGGCTCGTAGAAAATGAACCCCTGGATCCTAACTATTTGAGAAAGATGTATACACACACACCCTGCTCTCCACTGAAAATGTTGCCATCTAGATGAGGACAGTTTAATACTTTGCAATATTGTAACATCTTCTGTTTGTAAATATTACTTAAAGGGACAGTATACACTCATTTTCATATAACTGTATGTAATAGACACTACTATAAAGAATAAGATTCACAGATACTGATATAAAAATCCAGTATAAAATGGTTTAAAAAACGTACTTAGAAGCTTTCAGTTTAACTCTGTTGAAAAGGTAGTTGGAAAGCCCACTGCAAGTGGGAAATAAGACACTCCCCCCTCCCCCTTCTTTTGCATATGAAAAGACCCTTTACACAAACAGTAGCAAGCTGGAGAAGGTAGCTGACGGTATTCAAATAAAACTTTGGGGCTTGGTTAGGAGTCTGAAAATCAGAGCAATGTTATTTAAAAATAAGCAAAACTATACATTGTTTTAAAAAACAAAACTTTATGGGCTTTATAAACAGATCATCTACAAAACATTTATGCAAAGAAAAAATGAGTGTATAATGGCCCTTTAAGCTATCCAAAGCACAAATGATTATTTAACAAACTGATTTAATGGAAACGTGTAAAAAACAAATAATAAAGCAAACAAATATTAGCTAATTTTAACTTAATTTTGGTTTAAATCATATCTTGGTGGTCAGTGAAATCAGCTAGTTGGTGTGTCCATTAAATAGGTCCTGGGCATAACAAATTGATAGAAAGAAAGCCAGACACACCATAACCGTGTGTTGTTTAACAACCTGAGATAAGTAGATTCAGCATCACAAAAACTGCTGTGAATCTAAAAATGCAATAAAACTTTAAGGATAATGTAATTAAAACCAGGTTTGTGAAGCAGATATTCATAGATGACTTTCAAGCTCTAAATATACAGAAACACGTTAAGAAACTGCTTTTCAACCAATAGAAAAACTACTAATAGTTATAAAACCATTTAGCGAAGGTATATTCACAAGATTAAAGTATTGAGGAAAGTATAGGTTCATAATTATTTTCCTGTGTTAAATCACTTTTGTATAGCAAATACTTCCACATAGGATACACACTCTCTGTTGATTGGAAGCAAGCTGCACAAGCCTGGCTCACATTGACAGCTCTGTATGTACACAAACAATTCCACAAGGTGAATAGCTAGTGATTTCTTGCACCCCCTGGCGTCAGCAGAAAGAACTACACCTTCATTTTTCACACACCAGGCCCAGCCCAAAGACAGGATACACACACATCAAAATGGCGGACAGCGGCCCCGTCACGTGACCCCCTTTGTGCCTTCCCGGTCTCCAAAACCTAGCAGAAAATATCTCGGTAAAAGACATGGGCGCACAAATTAGCGGGGAACGGGACGGTGACGCTTCATTTGGACCCACCAAGAGCTAAACTAAAGGGTGCAGTGAAACTGCGCCACAACTAAGGCGGCCAAGGATGAAAATGGCAGCCATTTTGTGTAAGCTTGCGCAGAGAAGATACCGGTAGAAGCTGCAGCAGAGGCCAGGCTAAAATAAAAACATTTACCGATTCTTCTTCTTTCTCCATGCCCGTCGGCATCTGCGGTACTGCCCGGTTGATGGATGCATATTCGTGCAGGTCCGGTAAATCCTCGCAGCGGAAGACGGGTAACGGTTTGGACGCGTCTAGCGCCCGCGCCCGAAACGATAGTTTACTCATTTTCTGTCTACCACAAAGCCATGCGACCGATGAACGGGGAAAACCTCCCGTGTCGCACTGTCATGGAGGTCTCCGTGCTCTCCCGTTGCTTTCTTACTAGCCCCCGTGATCAAATTTGTACGATCCCGGTACTCCGGGTGTCCGAAACTCTATTTAGTGTGTTATTTTGTGGGGGTTTTAGTGCTCCGGTGTCTTACTCTCTCCCTCCCTGTTCAATACGCCATGGCCAATATGGCGGACATTAAAACTCCACTGTCTGCTCCCCCAGCCAACCCGAGCTGCGCAGCCATTCCCATAGTGCATCGCGCGCCTGCTCGCACACCGCAACCGGCCTAGCCGCAATTTCCACGGTCACGCTTACATATTGAGAGCGCGCGTTTCTCGTATACCAGGTGTATTCACAAATTTAGACGAAAGCTGTTATTCCGCAAAGGTCAATCTGTACTAATTACATTAACAGCAATACAAACTCTGCATATTTTATATAAATAATTTACATTTTAGTTCAGATAGTCCGTAATACACTTCGCATTATGCATGCCTTAAATTGCACACAAACTAGTAATGTCTGTCATGCATTTGACTGTAGATAATGTTTGCTAAGTGGATTTATTAAAAAGAGACGGTAAAGGCTAACAAACTCCTGATTCAGATGGAGCATACATTTTTAAACAACTCTCCCATTTACTTCTGTTATCAAATTATCTTTGTTCTCTGGGTATCCTTTGTTGAATATTAAACAGGTAGGTTGCTAGGAGCATGTATGTGTCTATAGCAGCACTGTTTGTAACTATGTATAACATTGCTATAATTGCAAACTGCTGCCAGATGGCTTAGAACATGCATGCTCCTAAACTCTACCTAGGATTGTTTTAACAAAGGATACAGAGAAGTAAACAAATTTAATAGAAGTAACAAGTTGTTTAAAATCCCATGCTTTACTGTCCCTTTAAAGGTTATTCAGTTTACAGAGTATCATAAACAGAATGGATACAGTAACAATACTATTTTAATTGTAGGGTTTGCTCAGTATAATTCTAAAATGTTAGATATTATTTTTGTTAAATAACTTGTAAATAAAATGTCCAGGTAATATTTTAATTACACCACTTTAAATACATTCCTAAAAATAGTGCAATACCTACATACAGCTACTATCATTTACTTATTGCATCACATTTACCTTGTTTTCTTGGTATCCTTTGTTGAAAAGTATAATAAAGGAGCTGGGAGCTAGCTGATTGGTAGCTGCACATATATGCCTCATGTGATTGTCTTATTGATGAGTTCAGCAGCGCATTTGCTGCTCTTTCAGGAAACGATACCAAAGAGTATGAAGCAAAATTAATAATACAAATACATTGGAAAGTTGTGTAAAAATGCATGTTCTATCTGAATCGTGAAAGAAATGTTGTTTCATGTCCCTTTTAACCCCTTAACGACCACAACGTGCCCTGGATGTTAATGGTTTTTCAGGTCATAGTAGTGCGGCAGAACACAGCATTATCTCCCTTCCGGCTGAAAACTTACTGGAATAGCACAGTCTCCCCAATGGCGGCAACACCGCGCTATAACAAAAAAAATACCAATTCAAAGACTAGTGACATACAGGGTACGTCACTGCTCGCTAAAGGGACAGTCTACACCAGAATTTGCGTTGCTTTAAAAGATAGATAATCCCTTTTATTACCTATTCCCCCAATTTTGCATAACCAACAGTAATAATAATACACTTTTTACCTCTGTGATTACCTTGTATCTAAGCCTCTGCAGACTGCCCCTTCTTCAGTTCTTTTGACACACTTGCATTTTAGTCAATCAGTGCTCACTCCTGAGTAACTCCACGTGCAGGAGCACAATGTTTTATATATATGAAACATGAACTAATGCCCTCTAGTGGTGAAAATCTTTCAAAATGCATTCAGATAAGAGCCGGCCTTAAATGTCTTAAGAAATTAGCATATGAGCCTACCTATATTTAGCTTTCAACTAAGAATTGGAAAGTTGTTTAAAATTGCATGCCCTATTTGAATCATGAATGTTTATTTTGGACTTGACTGTCACTTTAAGGGGTTAAATTATTTTATTTTTAAACAAATTCCTTTAAGAGTTGAAGGGACAGTAAAGTCAAAATTAAAATCTTGCATGGAATGTTAAACATCTTTACAATTAACTGCTATTATCAAGTTCGCTTGGTTCTCTTGGTATTCTTTAACTGCTTAACAACCACTATGTACCCTGTACTTTGCTGGTCGTTAAAGGGATAGGAAAGTCAAAATTAAACTTGCATGTCATTTTAACACACCTGTCTCTTGTGATTGACTAACTAGATGTGTTCAGCTAGCTGCCAATGTTCATTCAGCATAGGATAACAAGAGAATGAAGCAAATTTGATAATAAAAGTAAATTGGAAAGTTGATAGTTCTGATTCTATCCAAATCACAAAAGAAAATGTTGGGGTTTTCTGTCCCTTTAATTGATTGTCTGCTTTATAATATCACAATTAGGAACTTCCATGTCTTCCTAACAGCGCTGGGCTTTAATGCTGTTAGAACAGCATGGAACATCCTGCCTTTTTTTGCGTTCTGCACCCTCCTGCTTTTATTCAATGGGAAATCCGACAGGGAGGGGCATGCCTAGCATCGTAGGCAGTACCCCATGATCCAATCCCAGCCTTGAAATCACGTGATCGCATCAACACTCGTGTAATTTAGTTTTTCAAGCAAGTGTTTACAATTAAACACTTGCCTCCAACATGAAGGGGTTAAAGAGTAATCCTAGGTGAGCTCAGGAGTGTGCACTCATGATTAGCCATCTGGCAGTGGTGTTTGCAACTTTTCTTTACAGACACATTATACAAAGCTGCAAACACTGCTGCTATAGACACGTGCACACTCCCGAACTTTTATCAGCCTGCCTGCAGGCTTATCTCTTCAACAAAAGAAAGCAAGTTTTTATATTAGAGGTACGTTGAAAAGTTGTTTAAAATCACATGCTCTGAATCATGAATGTTTCATTTTTACTTTACGGTCCCTTTGAAGACAGTTATTCTCATGGGACACCAAACTTTTGATTCAGATAAGGATAGGGCCAGTGATAGCATATGTATGTATGCTTAATCCTGATTTGCTCACCAGATGTAGCCTCATCTGGAGTGGCACATGATTACCACTTTGAGCTACGTATTGAACCTATTTTCAGGGGTTAAATATACATGAAAATAAATTAATTTGTTTTAAAGGACCAGTCAACATTAGATTTGCATAATCAACAAATGCAATAGCACTTAGTCTGAACTTCAAATGAGTAGTAGATTTTTTTTATAACAAATTTCAATGTTATGTATATTTCCACTCCCCTTGTACAATGTGATAGCAATCAGCCAATCACAAATGCATATATGTATAATCTGAATTCTTGCACATGCTCAGTAGGATCTGGTTACTCAAAAATTGTAAATATAAAAGACTGTGCACATTTGTTTTAATGGAAGTAATTTGGAAAGTTTTTTAAAATGACATGCTGTATCTGAATCATGAAAATTTAATTTAACCTGAGTGTCCCTTTAACTAAAATCTGACAAAACAGAGCACCAGAATGCCACACACTCTATATCCTCCATTCACAACTTGCTCCCCTCCCAACAGCTATTTCCTTGCATGACCATGCTGCTTCTAGTCTGTGAAAACTGGACTCTTCCCCTCGTGTTGATATCTTTAATCCCTTGCCGTCCTAACTGCATTGGGCTTTAGCGCCCTTAGGACGGCATAGAATGTCCTAGCCGTTTGGCTGGACTAAAGCCAAAGGCGTTTCCTGAATGGAATTGCAGGCTGGAGGGCATGCCTAGCATCATAAGCACTCCACCCAGACACAATCCCATTATTGGAATTGCGCAATTTCACTTTTTACTCATTTGTTTATATCGTAACTTTGTTCAGATGTAGATAAATATGTCTGGGTGGGAAGGGGTTAAATGGACATTCTAATAAAAAATTGCATGTTCTACTTTGTTAGAGCTTGAACATTTTGCATAACTGAGCTTTGTTCTCTTGGTGTTCTTAGTTGAAAGCTAAACCTAGGAGGTTCATATACTAATATCTAAGCCCTTGAAGGCCACCGCTTCATTCAGGGTATTTTGACAGTTTTTCACCACTAGAGGGTGTTAGTTCATGTGTGTCATATAGATAACACTGATCATGCACGTGAAGTTCCAGTGAGCCAGTATTGATTGGCTAAAATGCAAAAGAACTGAAATAAGGGGGGGAGTTTGCATAAGCTTAGATACAGGATAATCACAGAGGTAAAAAACAATTTGTTTACCTGATAAATTTCTTTCTCCTACGGTGTATCCGGTCCACGGCTTCATCCTTACTTGTGGGATATTCTCAATCCCTACAGGAAGTGGCAAAGAGAGCACACAGCAGAGCTGTCCATATAGCTCCCCTCAGTCTCCGCCCCCCCAGTCATTCGACCGACGGTTAGGAGAAAAAGGAGAACCATAGGGTGCAGTGGTGTCTGTAGTTTACAAAAATAAATTTAAACCTGACCAAATGCCAGGGTGGGCCGTGGACCGGATACACCGTAGGAGAAAGAAATTTATCAGGTAAACATAAATTCTGTTTTCTCCTACATTGGTGTATCCGGTCCACAGCCTTATCCTTACTTGTGGGAACCAATACCAAAGCTTTAGGACACGGATGAAGGGAGGGAACAAGTCAGGTAACCTAAACGGAAGGCACCACTGCTTGTAAAACCTTTCTCCCAAAAATAGCCTCCGAAGAAGCAAAAGTATCGAATTTGTAAAATTTGGCAAATGTATGCAGTGAAGACCAAGTCGCTGCCTTACAGATCTGTTCAACAGAAGCCTCATTCTTGAAAGCCCATGTGGAAGCCACAGCTCTAGTAGAGTGAGCTGTAATTCGTTCAGGAGGCTGCCTTCCAGCAGTCTCATAAGCCAACCGGATGATGCTTTTCAGCCAGAAAGACAGAGAGGTCGCAGTCGCCTTTTGACCTCTCCTCTTGCCAGAATAGACGACAAACAAGGACGATGTTTGTCTGAAGTCTTTAGTTGCTTTTAGATAAAACTTCAAAGCACGAACCACATCAAGATTGTGTAACAGACGTTCCTTGTTAGAAACTGGATTAGGACACAGAGAAGGAACAATGATTTCCTGGTTAATATTCTTATTGGAAACCACTTTTGGAAGAAAACCAGGCTTGGTACGTAAAACGACCTTATCTGTATGAAACACCAGATAGGGTGAATTACACTGCAAAGCAGACAATTCAGAAACTCTTCTAGCAGAAGAAATAGCTACCAAAAACAAAACTTTCCAAGATAGTAACTTAATATCTATGGAATGTAGAGGTTCAAACGGGACCCCTTGAAGAACTGAAAGAACTAAATTTAGACTCCATGGAGGAGCCACAGGTCTGTAGACAGGCTTGATTTTGACTAAAGCCTGTACAAACGCCTGAACATCTGGCACGGCTGCCAGACGCTTGTGTAACAAAACAGACAGAGCAGATATCTGTCCTTTTAAGGAACTAGCTGACAGACCTTTCTCCAATCCTTGGAGAAAAGATAGTATCCTTGGAATCCTAATTTTACTCCATGAGTAACCCTTGGATTCGCACCAGCAAAGATATTTCCGCCATATCTTATGGTAAATTTTCCTGTTGACAGGCTTTCTAGCCTGGATCAGAGTATCTATAACTGAATCCGAAAACCCACGCTTAGCTAGAATCAAGCGTTCAATCTCCAAGCAGTCAGTTGCAGAGAAACTAGGTTTGGATGTTCGAATGGACCTTGGATTAGAAGGTCCTGCCTCAAAAGGTAGCTTCCATGCTGGAACCGATGACATATTCACCAGGTCTGCATACCAAGTCCTGCGTGGCCACGCAGGAGCTATCAAAATTACAGAAGCCTTCTCCTGTTTGATCCTGGCTACTAGCCGGGGAGAAGAGGAAACGGTGGAAAGACATAAGCTATATAGAACGACTAAGGCGCCATCGCCTTGGGATACCTGGACCCGTAACGTGGAACTTTGGAGTTCTGACGTGACGCCATCAGATCCAGATCTGGAATGCCCCATAGTTGAGTTATCTGGGCAAAAACCTCCGGGTGAAGTTCCCACTCCCCCGGATGGAAAGTCTGACGACTCAGATAATCCGCTTCCCAGTTGTCCACTCCTGGGATGTGAATTGCTGATAGATGGCAGGAGTGATCCTCTGCCCATTTGATGATCTTGGATACCTCCCTCATCGCCAGGGAACTCTTTGTTCCTCCCTGATGATTGATGTACGATACAGTCATGTTGTCCGACTGAAATCTGATGAATTTGGCCTCCGCTAGTTGAGGCCATGCCTGGAGCGCATTGAATATCGCTCTCAATTCCAAAATGTTTATCGGGAGAAGAGATTCTTCCCGAGACCATAGACCCTTAGCTTTCAGGGACTCCCAGACCGCACCCCAGGCTAAGAGGCTGGCATCGGTCGTGACAATGATCCACTCCGGTCTGCGGAAACTCATTCCCTGAGACAGGTGATCCTGAGTCTCTGGTTTTCTGGTCCATTTGTATCTGGGGAGACAAATCTGCATAATCCCAATTCCACTGTTTGAACATGCACAGTTGCAGTGGTCTTAAATGAATTCGAGCAAAGGGAACCACGTCCAGTGCCGCAACCATTAGTCCTATTACCTCCATGCACTGACCTATGGAGGGTTGAGGAATGGATTGAAGAACTCGACAAGTGTTCAAAAGTTTTAACTTCCTGACCTCCGTCAGAAAGATTTTCATTTCTACCGAGTCGATTATTGTTCCCAGGAAGGGAACCCTTGTGAACGGGGACAGAGAACTCTTTTCTATGTTCACCTTCCACCCGTGAGACCTTAGAAAGGCTAGAACAATGTCCGTATGAGCCTTTGTTTTGTGAAAGGACGACGCTTGTATTAAGATGTCGTCTAGGTAAGGTGCTACTGCAATGCCCCTTGGCCTTAGCACCGCTAAAAGGGACCCTAGCACCTTTGTGAAAATTCTGGGAGCAGTGGCCAATCCGAAGGGAAGAGCCACGAACTGGTAATGCTTGTCCAGAAAGGCGAACCTTAAGAACTGATGGTGATCCTTGTGGATAGGAATATGCAGGTACGCATCCTTTAAGTCCACGGTAGTCATATATTGACCCTCCTGGATCATTGGTAAAATTGTCCGAATGGTTTCCATTTTGAATGATGGAACTCTGAGGAATTTGTTTAGGATTTTTAAATCCAGAATTGGGCTGAAAGTTCCTTCCTTTTTGGGAACTACAAACAGGTTTGAGTAAAAACCCAGTCCTTGTTCCGCTGTTGGAACTGGGTGTATCACTCACATTTTTAAAAGGTCTTCTACGCAATGTAAGAATGCCTGTCTCTTTATCCGGTCTAAAGATAAGTGAGACATGTGGAACCTTCCCTTTGGAGGAAAGTCTAGAACAGTGTTTTTCAACCAGTGTGCCATGGCACACTAGTGTGCCGTGAGAGATCCTCAGGTGTGCCACGGCAGACTGACAACAGTGTGACATTTTTTAAACTTTGCTTGTTTTTTACTCCCAGTGCAGGGGTAGTTTGTAGAAGGCATGGCATAACAGCACAATACATACAGTATGTGTGTGTATATATATATATATATATATATATATATATATATATATATATACACATACTGTATTAGGCTAAAATGTGCATTTTTTTTTTTTAAATTTTGGGACGGTGGTGTGCCACGGCAAAAAAAAGGTTAAAAATCACTGGTCTAGAAGATACCCCTGAGAGACAATTTCTAGTGCCCAGAGGTCCGGAACATCTCTTGCCTGAGCAAAGAGAGAAAGTCTGCCCCCTACTAGATCCAGATCGGGGGCTACCCCTTCATGCTGTCTTGGTAGCAGCAGCAGGCTTCTTGGCCTGTTTACCTTTGTTCCAGCCTTGCAATGGTTTCCATGCTGGTTTGGGCTGGGATGCGTTACCCTCTTGCCTAGTAGCTGTAGAGGTAGAAGCAGGTCCGTTCCTGAAATTGCGAAAGGAACGAAAATTAGACTTATTTTTAGCTTTGAAAGGTCTATCCTGTGGAAGGGCATGTCCCTTTCCCCCAGTGATATCTGAAATAATTTCTTTCAACTCTGGCCCGAAAAGGGTCTTACCCTTGAAAGGAATATTAAGCAATTTTGTTTTGGACGACACATCCGCCGACCAAGATTTTAACCAAAGCGATCTGCGCGCCACAATTGCGAAACCGGAACTGCAAAGCGGCATCTGTAATGAAAGAATTAGCCAACTTCAGGGCGTGAATTCTGTCCATGACTTCATCATAAGAAGTCTCCTTCTGGAGCGAGTTTTCTAGTTCCTCAAACCAAAAAGCCGCTGCAGTGGTTACAGGAATAATGCAAGAAATTGGTTGAAGGAGAAAACCCTGTTGAACAAAAAATTTCTTAAGTAAACCTTCTAATTTTTTATCCATAGGATCTTTGAAAGCGCAACTGTCTTCTATTGGTATAGTCGTGCGCTTAGCTAGCGTTGAAACTGCCCCCTCTACCTTAGGGACCGTCTGCCACGCGTCCCTTCTGGGGTCAACAATTGGGAACATTTTCTTAAATATAGGAGGGGGAACAAAAAGGTACACCTGGCTTCTCCCACTCCTTAGTCACGATATCCGCCACCCTCTTAGGTATCGGAAACGCATCAGTGTGTACTATTACTTTTGACAAAAACGTTACTGTGTCTTTAAATAATAAAAGTGCACACTTTATTACTGAAACATCAAAAAACCATCAAATAAATATCCGATTTTAACGAAATTTTCACCAGTGTCTTAATGCTTTGAAAAGATTGCACACAAATTTTCAGACTAATTAACCCCTTAATGCCCAAACCGGAGCTAATAACAGCAGTTAACCGGTTAAAAATACTACAGTACAATGCCACAGCCTCTACTGTGGCCTTTACCTTCCTTAGGGGTTATTTAAGTAGGAAATAAGCCTCCCTGAAGTCCTTCCTAATGTCTCTGGACTCCCCACGTGAAGCTGCATGAACTGCCTAGTCAAGACAACTGCGCAATTGAGGCACGAAAATGAGGCCTCCTCCCTCTTCATTCCAGAGTGGAGGGGCCTTTTAGACTAGATTAGGTGTCCAAATAAGTGCCAGGCGCAATATTAAACCCCATAAGTGTTTCAAAGTCTGAAAAAACACCTTATATATACTGAAAACATGCTAAAAAGCAATCGATTAAGCCCAAAATAGTGTCAACCAGCATAGAGCCCTTAATATAAGCCATCATTTTATACAGAGTCTAAGAAAATGGCTTACCTATCCCTGAGGGGATTTCTGACAGTCTTCTAGCATTACTTGGTCTTGTTAGAAAAATGACTGATCATACCTGAAGCAGTTAAGCCTGCAAACTGTTCCCCCCAACTGAAGTTCTCTGGTATTCAACAGTCCTGCGTGGGAACAGCAATGGATTTTAGTTACTGGTGCTAAAATCATATTCCTCTCAGCAGAAATTTTCATCACTATCTGCTTCAGAGTAAATAGTACAAGCCGGCACTATTTTAAAATAACAAACTCTTCATAGAAGAAATAACTACAACTAACACCACATACTCTTTACCACCCCCGTGGAGATGCTACTAATTAGAGCGGCAAAGAGAATGACTGGGCAGGCGGGGCCTGAGGGGAGCTATATGGACAGCTCTGCTGTGTGCTCTCTTTGCCACTTCCTGTAGGGATTGAGAATATCCTACAAGTAAGGATGAAGCCGTGGACCGGATACACCAATGTAGGAGAAAAGATAATCAGAACTCCATATTTTGTTTTCTAAATCTCCCTTTTTACAAAACTGTAGTTTACGTCATTACTTGTCAGGTCAATCTAAACAAGTGCTGAGTGTCTGTTTGGGTGTCTGAGTGTGTTTCTTTGTGTGTCTGCTAGGGAGTACATTGGAAAGTGTCTTAAAACTGCATGCTCTTTCTAAATTATGAAACCATAATTTTCACTTTAGTGTCCCTTTAAGTTACATAAACAAAACTGCATTCTCTTGCAGACAATTAATGACGACTGATATTTAGTTAGATATTAAGTTTTGTTTTTAAAAGGGACATTTATACACTATGTCTTTGCATAAATGTTTTGTTGATGATCCATTTATATAGCCCATACAGTTTGTTTGTTTTTTAAATGTATAGTTTTGCTTATTTTTAAATAACATTGCTCTGATTTTCAAACTCCTAACCAAGCCCCAAAGTTTTAGGAGAATACCAATGTATACCTACTCCAGCTTGCTCCTGTTTGTGTAAAGAGTCTTTTCATATGCAGAGGAAGGGGCAGTGTCTGTTATTTCCCACTTAAAGTGGATGTTCTAGCTACCTTTTTAACAGCCAAGCTGGGAGTTTCTAAGTAAGTTTTTAAACGGTTTTATACTGGATTGTTATATCAGTATCTGTGCTGCATATTTGTTTTATAGTAGGGTCTTTTACATGCAGTTATATGAAAATTGGTGTATAATGTCCCTTTAACCAAACATTTTTGCACCATCCCAAGGATTCTGATATTATAATTTAAATATTACTTTTTGAAGTGAAGGACTATGGAGTTACACATTTTTCTATTATGTATAGTGCCACTTCAGTATACGCGTAGCTCCCGCGCCAATTTCACAAGTGCTTTTGTTTGGCATGCAAATATTTCTTATGTTTGGACAATAGACTGCTTTTAGATGCACTAAGGGGGGGGGGGGGAGTCACTTTAATTTCTTATACGTATGATACCGGGATTCACAGCTACAATTGAAACGGCTCTAACCATAAAACTGATAGATTTGTTTCTATTGCAGAGTGGTAAAAGGGACAGTATATACCAATTTCATGTAACTGTATGTAATAGACACTACTATAAAGCAGAATATGCACAGATACTGATCTAAAAATCCAATTTAAAACCTTTTTAAAAACTTACTTAGAAGCTCCCAGTTTAGCACTAATGATGAGGTTAGGCTGGGACACCCATTGGGAAAGCAGACACCCCCCCCCTCCCCTGCATAGGAAAAAACAGATTACAAAAACAGGAGAAAGGAGTCTGCAGAGATCAGTCTACATCAGATACTTTAGGGCTTGGTTAGGAGGCTGAAAATCAGCAGGTTATTAAGAAATAAGCAAAACTATACATTGTTACAAAAACACTCCCAGATGGGCTATATAAATGGATCATCTACAAAACATTTATGCATAGAAAGCTCTAGTATAAGACATCCGGTAGGAGCCGCATGACGTAAGACACCGTAGTACCCGCTCACAAGATCGAGCAAGAGGGTAAGCTCTACACCCTGTCTCCAAATTTCCATAGACAGCCCGCTAATTTTCTGCCTGGAGAGACAACCAGGGTGTACCGGTTGCCTAGCAAGGCGATTGACGGCCAGTACACCAGGGCCGTAACCTAAATCCAGCCTGTCAGCACCAAAATAACTGGAAGCTGAGTGCAGTCAGAAGAACGTAGCCTTTGACTCCTGCGAGTGACTCTAGTTGGGATGCTAGAGGGACACGAAGTTCCGAATCTGCACCACCAGAGTCCCCTGGGTGAGACACACCGGAGCGGACGGAGAGGTGTCCTGTCTGGATCTGTGTTGGCGGAGGGTGTGGATGACGACCTCACAGTGGAGTAGCTACAGAAGAGACCGCAAGTATACAGATTAAGGCAGCACGCTTAGCGTCAGAAGTTAGCGCATACACTCAGTATTTGTGACTATTTGTTCTTGCTGGGGCCCTGTGGAAGCCGTATAATACTTTGGAGGCAGTTATGTGACCCCTGTATATACCCATTATCAGCTGGCAAGAAGTTGCGGGAGGATAGCAAGGTCACGCAGCACTAAATCTAATATTGCCATTCAGGAACTTTATCCAGAGTTAAGGATAAGGGGATTCTGTGTGCCTAGATTGTGTGGCTCCTTTCCCCCTTCTATTGATCTGACTCTTGTTCGGGATAAAGTGGAATAAAAAATCTACTATATTAGGGGGGGAAGCGAGAGAACTGACTTTATTCCTGTTCTGTTGAAGCTTTGAAATTATTGCAGGAGGAAAGAATAAATGGAAACAGATAAAGAAATATAGCAAGAATAAATTAAGAGGAGAAAAATCACCTCTAAGTTGGACGGTATTAACATAGGGTACCCCTTGTAAATTATACTAATTACCTTATATATTGTGGCAGGTTCTATGTAGGAGGTGGACTATTTGATACTGGAGAGTTACTCGACTAAGAGATTTCCTCAGATAATTTTCTATGATGTGGAGGTTATTATTATAGCAATCATTTAGCCTTGGTAGTCTCAGTTTGTGATTATGAAGCATGTTGTATGTTAACTAAACATGAGCTAATTTGTTCTGCATAATACCCCATAACGCAACAAATATCTTAGCTTCATATTAAACTCATGCTATAGATAAGAATAACTGGAGTGTTGAAAACATAGTGAATATTACCAGAATATAATAAGCTGCTGTCTGGCATAGTATTTGGATAGACAATTAAAATTGTTTAAGTATTAATTGGCAGGCTTTACTTTACTTGATTTCTTGTTTATTCTTGCACTGTATCCAACACGTTTTTTCAAATAGTAAAGAACAAAAAAAAAACACACTGATTCACACACATATACTGGCGCACACTTTAGACAACCAGTATTAAAAGATCATACATTTAGTTTATTCCTTTCACTTTTGATTAAAGCTCTTTTTTTGTGTGTGTGTTTTTTCATTTTCACAGTATTGTTACACCTTTTACTTGTTTAGTTTCACACCTCAGTCTTTTATGGATTGGTTCATCACCAACCCTAAAAATAGATCCCCCTGCGGTGCCTGCCAAAAAAAGAAAAAAAAAAAATCTAAACCTGGTTTAGACAAATCAATTGATTTACAGCCACGCCTATTCAAAATCTTGAGGCAAAAACAATGTTTAACCAAATAGCTGATCTGGTACTCCCCCAGTTTGATTCTCTTAAAAAAGAAATAGTGAGATTAACAAATACATTTCGGCAATTCTCAAATAGAATTGCAGAAGTAGAGTCAAGGGTATCTGAGCTGGAGGATCGTGGTAGCTCCCACGAATCCTTGCATAAAAAAACATTCTGACAGGATTAAAACTCTACAATGTAGAATAGGAGGATAGGTCCCAATGCAATAACGTCAGGGTTGTAGGGCTCCCCGAGACCAGCGAGTTTGAAGATTTGGTAAAGTTTGCTTCCCAAACACTCCCTCAAATGCTCGGTATGAGTACCCAAATAGAAGGAATTTTAGTGGAGCGAGCGCATAGAACAGGGTCCATAAAGAAGTTCAGCAATGGGAATAGTAGACCCCGTATAGTGGTGATACGGTACCTTAACTTCCAGGACAAAGCCAATATCCTGAGACATTTTATAAAAGCCAATACATTAATGGTGGGTAAGACTCGTATACATTTGATCCAGGATTTTTCGTCAGAAACCTCTAAAACAGTGCTTTCCAAACTGTGTGTCGGGACACACTAGTGTGTCGGCAGCAGTGTGTAGGTGTGTCCCTGCTTCAGCACAAATATTTTTAAATTTAATTATTTTTTTTTTTAAATTGTTTTTTGGTTTCTGACTTTCCACCTGCCTGCTACGCATATCACATGGTTGACACGTGATTGATACCTAGTGGGTCACAGATCATCTTAACCAATTGGCACAGCTCAGTGGGAACTGAAACTATTACCATTGGCGGTACATTGGCTCGTGACTGCACGTGTAGCCAGTGAGTGGGACAGCAGTGTGTTTGCAGCCCGGGCAGTAGTCAGTCGGACTCGCAGAGCTCTGAGGGTGGCAGCTTAAACGCTGAGCAGAAGTCAGTGGGATTTTTTTGCAACTAGCTCCCAGTAGTGCATTGCTGCTCCTGCTCTTGATATATGGATAGGAAGTGGAAGCTTAAAAATGCTTGATGATGAAATGTGAGTGTCTTTATCTAATATTACACCAAATATTCCGAAACTGTTTATCTCATCAAGCTCATACATCCCATTAAAATAGTAAGTAGCTATTGGTGTTATTAAACTTTTTTTTAATTCTTGCACATACATACTGTTACTTGTAAATACATTTTGTTATTATATTATTTATGTATGTGTCCTTATCTCTTAAAACAAGTTAGTTTAACCTCCTTTTTGCTAGTACAACTGAATTACTGTGTCACAATCAGATTTAAGTCTAAAAAGTGTGTCACCAACATGAAAAGTTTGGAAAGCTCTGCTCTAAAACATAGGGAAATGGCCACATACTGTACAGTTTTAATTAAGGCAGGACTTAGAGCAAGGTTGGAATATCCAGCACAAATACTAGTTTATCGGGAGCGGGAGAAAGAGAGAGAGAGAGAGAGAATTTGATTGGCTCACCCATGAGTTCAGTTAGAAACCATTAGTGCATTGCTGCTTCTTCAACAAATGATACCAAGATAATGAAACAAATTAGAAAGTTGTTTAAAATTGTATTCTCTATCTGAATCATGAAAGAAACAAATTGGGTTTCATGTCCCTTTAACAGTACAACAGAGGTGAAACTTTTTTTTGAAAGACATAAGATAGACCTGGTAACCCCAGAAAAGGTGATCCCATTATTTAACTGGAAACAGTCGGGGACCGGTATAAAGTTTACTATATGCGTTAGGATAGGCAAGGAGGCTGAATTTTAGTTACCAATGATGTTTGTTTCAGTATGTAAACCCTTCTTATGCTAGAAGGGAATGTTTTGTGTTTATTTTAATTTTGATTACCGTTTGTAGTGGGTCACAAGAAGTAAACTTTTTAAGTGCTGTGTTTTTTTAAACACAGATCTGTCGTATGGATTTTGCCTATTTTTTTTTTCTCCTGTCTCTTCTCTTTACGCTGGGAGACATATGAGATTGCAATGGATTCAACATAAATCTTGAAATTAATTTGGTATCTTGGAATGTGGGAGGGATAAAATCCCTAAAAGAAAAAATATTTTTAGGCTGCTTTTAAACTCCAGAAGCCAGATATAATCTTTTTACAAGAGTTGCACTTAAAGGCCCGAGAAATTGAGACTTTGAAGGTTGGGTGGATTCCGGAGGTCATTGCCACACCATGCAGTAATAGGAAATATGCGGGGTTGCTATATTATTTAATAAGAAACTCACTTACAAAATCTTAAACCAGGAACTAGACCCATCAGGTAGATTTATAATTGTACAAGTTGAATTAAATAATACAAATTTGGTCACTTTGTAATTTATAAGGTCCAAATAATGTTGATATGAAGTTTTGGAATAAATTGAAAACTAAATTGGCCCCTTATCTAGATCACAATTTAGTGTTATCGGGTGACTTTAACATGACCCAATATCCAGAGATGGATAGATTTTGGTTAAAGTGAAGGTCAATTTGCGGCTAATGGAATACTGAAATGTATTCAATCACTTATCACCATTCTAGTCGCTAACTTTGTTTTTCACTTTACATATTAGGTTTTATATAAAATCATATATTAGAAAACTTGCCGTTTGCATTCCAACTCCTCCCCTCCACCACTTCTTTATTCAGTAGTAGTGACGTAGCAAGCAGTCCCATACGCTCTCTACGTCTGTTCTTAAGCTCGTGCACAAGATTAAGATTGAAAATGCGCATGCGTATGTCCATCCAAATCGCGCATGCTTTACATTTTGTATGCGTTTTGCGCATCTCATGAACCAAAATGACGACATATGACGCTGTTGAGGAAGATGTGCATGCGCATCACTTAGTAGTGACGTGGCGGGAAAGGGGCTGAACGCCCCGGGGGGGAACGAACATTGGAGAATTAGATCTTCGATTGCTGTCAATCAAGGTAACTTAGATGGCGGGCAGACGAAAATAGTGTAATGGAGGGTAAATAAATGGTAAAAAAAAAAAAAAAAAGACAGTATGAGTGAAATGTATGCAAAATGATAAATGAACGTCAACATGGTTTCTTATAAACAGCATGACAGTGTGAGAGAGTCACCCGGACTTGACCTTCACTTTAAGCTCCCCAGGTTATTACCCAAGAGAAGCCACGTTTTTTTTTTTTTTAGAGATTTTTGTAAAACCCTAAATTTAAAGGATATATGGCGAACCCCAAGGCAGAACATGCTGTGATCTGAGCTGTCATCGCAGAAAATGCAGCATGTCTACAGAAAGAGTGGGACACATGCAAGATCTGTTAGCACTTACACTTTGCAGCACTGCTCCACATTAGACAGTTCTCTTCAAACAGAGCTTTGCTCTGGCTGCACTGTGTAGGTTTTTCTTAACAGAGTGCATCCAGAGTAAAGTGCTGTTTGAAGAGAACAGTTAAATGTGGAGCACCGCTGCAAAGAAATTTGTGACTGGCTCTCTGGGATTTTGAACCCCGCACCTAGCCATTCCTAGTCTGCAAAGCTGTGACTTCTAAATGTAAGATGTTCTTGTGAGCAATGCACCTTTTTATTTCTACCTTGTGATGTTAGAGCAAGAGAAAAGGAAACAAAATTTATTCAAGAAACATTTTTAAAAAAAATAAAATTTAAATTGAATGTTATTTCATAATGACCTGCAGAAATGATTTCACTAAAAAATTCATCGCAGAAAGTGAGGAAAAATTCTGCCTCTGGGATGGCGAATACAGCATCCCGACTCGCGCAACTTTTTGTGCAAGTCAAAGTCGCATAGAAATTTTTCAAGAACCGACCTATTTCTTTTAGAAGAGAAGTTGTTATTGTTGGATATCGATTCACAAATCTCAGAGATCCTACTTTCAGATCATCCCATAGTCAGTGTAAAATTTCAGATATCAAATTGGCTGGTGGAAAAATGTAGAGAATATTACAGAAATAACAGGGGATACTTACATAAAATAGAAACTTTTTGGGAAGCAGGCAAGGCTGTCCTCAAGGGCGAGATAAAAGCTTATATGATTAAAATAAAAAAAGAAATCCAAACTCAGAGAGGTTAAAAACACATACATAAAAGGTATTTGAATATCCCAAATAACATCAACTGGAATAAATATAAGCAAGCCAAAGATGCATGGGAGCTTTTTCTGAAGGAAAAATGGTCACTAGAGGATCTAAAAAACAGAGCTTTTTTTCCAGGGATACAAAGGCATCTCCACTAAACATTTAGTAAGAATCAGGAAAAAGGAAAAATAGTAATATAATATCTAGTATTAGGGACGATAAACGAATGTACTCAAGCAACTGAGATTAGGGATATTTTTTTATTTTTTTTTAAATACTACCAAAAAATCTATTCTAAAGAAAATATAGATAAACAAGAGCAAGATGGGTTTTGGCAGAAAATTCATCTGCCTAAAATTTCCAATGATGATCTACTGATTAATCAGTCAATATTAGAAGAATGTTAATCAGCTATTAAAAAGAATGAAACAAAACGAAGCCCCTGGTCCTGACGGGATATCTGCTGAATTTTATAAAATCTTAAATAAAGAGATACCCGCCACTTTAACCAAATTATTTAATCATTATTTGTGTGAGAACCAACATGAATTCCCCATATTTTAGGACCAAGTCATAACCCTTATCTATAAAAAAAAAAGGTAAAGACCCAGAAGACCTGGGAGCATATCGTCCTATATCGCTTTTAAACAACAATTATAAATTATTAATGTCAATCATGGCCGAAAGATTTAAAAAAGTAGTTGGAAAAATAATCCATACTGATCAAACGGGGTTTATGCCAGGAAGAAATGTAGTTCGTAATATAAGAAAAGTACTTCTGACCATAGATACCTATTACAATAAAGGAAAACAAAAATCCAGGCCTAGGGCAGATCTGGCTTTAGTGACAGACGCTGAAAAGGCCTGCGACTCGATCATATGGGAGCACCTGTTTTTGGCGTTAGGAAATTTTGTTTTTTCTGGAAATATAATTAATATGCTCACATTGGTCTATAAAAACTCTAGCTCACAACTGCTGGTTAATGATCTTTTGTCTCAATATATTATATTAAAGAAGGGTACGATGCAAGGATGCCCTTTATCACCCCTCCTCTTTAATATTTCTTTAGAACCATTGGCAGTATTGCTTATACAGGAATTAAAAGGAATTTTATTGGGGAAACGGAAAGTAATCTTATCTCTTTACGCAGATGATCTTATACTGTACTTAAGAGATACGTGTCAGAGCATTCCACATTCTCTACATCTTAATAGTTTTAGAAAATTTTCGGGATATAGAATTAATCCCACGAAATCTGAGATTTTATGGATACATAAGACTTCAGAAAGTATATACCCCCACATTTTTAAGGAAGTACAAAGTATGAAATACTTGGAAATTAAAGTATACAGGAATCCTAATGAGTGGTACAACCTTAATTATGAAGATTTGTTTGCTAATATGGCAAATGAGATGAAAGCATGGAAATTATATTATCTGTCTATATCTGCTAAGATTATGCTACTTAAGACCATCTTCTTTCCGCAAATTCTATTTCTGTTACAGAATTTTCCCCTATTTATAACTAAGCAAAATATTCTCAGGTTTAATGCTGCATGTTCATTATTTTAATGGGGAAAGACTCGGCCTTGAATAGCCATGGACAGATTAATTCAACAAAAATGTTATGGTGGTTTTTCATTGCCTAGTTTAGAATATTATAACTGGACTTGTATGATAAAATTTGCAGTAAATTGGTTAACAGAAGCAAACTATGTTACTTATTTTTATATAGAAACAAAACTCGTCGACCCATTTGATCTAAGGGCCTTGCTACATTACCCTCTTGTTAAACTACCAAACAATATTGTACACATGCAGACTTTTGTAAATACTATCACTGCATGGCAGAAATACTGCAAGGAAATAGGGCACGGTCCAAGGTCATCTCAATTCTTACCCATCACAGGGAATCCAGATTTTTCACCAGGATTACGTGATGTGGTCTTTCAAGAGTGGAAGAAGGGACTTGTTTATATTTCCCCATCTTTTACAGGATAATAATAAGATACTCCAACCATATGCAGAACTCTGTTAAATATGCTATGCTGGTGAAGAATTTGTATGCTTATTTACAGATAAGGAGCTATGCAGTGCAATTAATCAGATCAAGTGGACTTGATTGGGGATGCTATTGA